>NW_024426996.1:7199129-7271399 GCF_017311325.1 Ursus maritimus | reverse complement strand
AACTTTAAACTAAGGAACAAGTTGATGCTAATGCCAAATGTAAAGTTAGAAGACGGAACTGAAGATGCACCTGTCTGCTTCTAAGGCTCATTAACGGCTGTAGAAGCTGGATAGTTTTAAAACCTCCCTAAGCAGGTAAATGCAGTTGATTTTTCTTTCCATCTGCTTACTATATAAACTCTCATTTAACTGCTTGACTTTTATTAATGTATTATTGGTATATTAAAATTTTAAAAAATAAAAGTAATTTATGAGCGAGATTTATAAGAAAATTTGAGCAAGCACAGAAATGCATAAAAAAGAAAATTTAAAACATCTTTTCCCAATGCCCATGCCTATTGTCCCCTAGAAACATAATTAATGGTAAAGTGTCTTGATTTTTGTATAAATGTGATCTTAGCACCTAAGATTTTGAAATTTATTTCTTTTTTTAAAAGATTTTATTTATTTATGAGAGAGAGAGAGCTCGCATGCAAGCAAAGAGAGGGAGAGGGACAAGCAGACTCCAGGCTGAGCTCGATCCCCCGACCTCGAGATCATGACCTGAGCCGAAATGAAGAGTTGGGCACTCAACTGACTGAGCCACCCAGGCTCCCCAAGATTTATTTCTAATTCTCACACATATTTATGTCATCCAGCATCACTGATTTTTTTTCCTTTAAAACCTTTGCTTTCCCATTTGCCTCGACCACTCTCCATATCTCAGTAAGAGGCATCCCATTCACGTGTAGGCTCAAGTCAAAACGTTAGGATCATTCTTGATTCCTTTTTTGCAAAATTACACTCCATAAGCCATCAGCAAGTATCTTCAGACCCACTCCCAAAATACTTGCAGTGTTCCACAACTTCTTATCACATCTACTATTACCACACCTAGAGTGAAGCCACCATCTCTCTCCTAACTGGTCTCCCTGATTCCACATCTACCTTTTGAAGTCTGTGTTCGTGGAATTATGTCCTACCCCTGCTAAAAACCCTCAAATGACTTTCTGGACACTGGACTGAAATCCAGACTTCTTCATGGCCTGCAAAGCTGACGTTTGGCTTTTGGTTACTTCTCTGACTTTATCTTGGACTTCTCTACCCCTAGTTTCCTCCTTGCTGTTCTGAATATAAATTCAATACCTTTCCTTCTGAAGATCTTTTTTGTTTGGTTGGTTTTTGCTTTGTATTTTATCCGAAACACTTCTTCTGAGAACTTTGTGTGGCTCACTCTTTCATATCACTCAGCAGTCTGTTTAAATGTCACCTCCTCAAAAAGTTCTTGCCTTAAAATATCACCCCACCCCATCATAACATAACATTCATCCCCTTATCCTACTTTGGTCTTTCTAGCATTTACCACCACTTGAAAATAATGTATATACCTATTTTATTGCCTATCAGACACACAAACATTTACTCCATGAGGGCATAGACTTCGTTTATTAATTATAATACTTACATCCCTAGAAGAGTGCTTGTTATAGAATAAGCACTAAATAAATATTTTTTGAATGAATGAATGAACCTTCAGCATAGCTATTTAGATAGATTAACGAAGAACTTTCTACTTCATTGAACTGTTGTCACTCCTGTGATTACCAAGCACAGATCAACTGGAGATATCTGTTGTTTTTCTCTTTGAGACTTGAGCAGGGCTAACCAAAAATAAGTGAACTAAGTCCAGCACTGGTTTTTAACATATTATCAATAACATAACACACTAGACTGGGTGATTAATTACGTGTTAGAATCTTTGCCTCAAAGTAGATAAAAAAAATTGAGAAAATAATGTTGATGTTTGTGTATTTCAGAGACTACTTATTCTGTTCTTTTGAGATATACAATCTCATTTCTCAGGAAATCTTGACCGATATCTCACTGTGGAAGCTTAGGTCCATCAGTGTCAATCACACATTCATTTGCTCCGGGCACTGCACTGGCTTCCACAACTCTCCAGGGCTGCCGTGTTCTATATTAAGCTGCATCCCTCTGATCCAGCTGGTTCTGGAACACTGCCAAAGCTATGCACATCTTCAAAGGCCTTTCCAACATTGCAGGGTGGAACTGTGTTCTGAGAGTTTGTTTGTCTTCATGATGTAGACGATGGAGTTTTCTAAACTTTGGACAGCATTGGTAATAGACAGTTTCATCTATTTATGTCAACAAGAATACACGACAGAACTAAGAAAGGAAAACTTTAATCATTTTTTACATTCCCCAATTTAAACAAATGAGATGAAATTCAAATTCATTCCATAGATATCCTCCCCCTCTCCCACGACGTGTAACTGTTGAATGCATGACTCTGGTCCTGTCATTCACTCGGCAAGATGGTATCTAGTCATCAAGGAAAACAGTCAGTTAAGGGAAAAGTTTTACTCTATTCATGGTTGCTAGTGAAATTAGATGATTTTTGGTGGTAGGGGGGAGCAGGGACAGAGGGAGAGAGAGAATCCCAGGCAGACTCCATGACCGGGGCGGAGCCACACACGGGGCTCTGTCTCACAACCCTGAGATCATGACCCTGAGATCATGACGTGAGCCAAAATCAAGAGTCATGTGCTTAACCCACTGAGCCACACAGTCACCCCAAAATATAGATGTTTTTAAAGTAAATTAAGAACTTCAGTTCAAAATATCTCCAAGGCTGCATTAGCGAAAAGGTGTCTTCACTAGCTGCTGCTTGCAGGTTTCACACACTCAAGTGGTCCTCACTTTAAGGAAAATAATACAAATCTCAAATGTGCTAGTAATTAGATAGTGATACGACATATAATATTTTGACATGCTTGGATATGAAGGGACTAGGGCAGGAAGAATGGACTTACTGAAAGCTGGGCTGTAAACTTTTGTCTTATGTTTACGGTATAATGAAATCTGTCTGAAGTAGCAATGGTGATGGTACTGATGGGAAGCAAGTGTGATGCGGTGGAGAATCTGTGGGGATTACTCAGCATAAGCTTAACAGTCAGTTTTTTAAAAAGACTGTTTTCTGGATAGAGTTGTTATATTTGTGAAATTGTCAATTGATTCACATAAACATTCATGTACTATTAGGTCTTCCTAAAGCTAGATTCTCTTCTACTTATTCACTCCTCTTATTTGGTGGGAGGTCAGCTCAGATGTCTCCTCCAATCCATCCTTCTCATGGTAGTGGCTTATGCAGACTGTTCTGTAACCTGGACCATGTTCTGGCATTTTCACGAAACTGTGTGAGAAAACTAGGGGCTTCCCCCTGAGTTGGGCACATGATAGGAATTCCATAAGTCCCATTTTCCTTTGTCTTGTATGCCATGCTGTCTATTTCTGAAATGATGCTTGCATTCAAGTTGGATTCTATATCACATTGTCTCGTAGATGCTAGAAAGAGCCATGAAATAAACAGAACCTACAGAATAGCTTTTATTGTTGAGAATCTCTGTTACCACATGTAAAGCTTTTCTTAAGAACATGTTTGTGGGTGCCTGGCTGGCTTAGTCGGTAAAGCATGTGACTCTTGATCTCAGCATTGTGAGTTTGAGCCCCATGTTGGGTGTGGATCCTACTTAAAAAAAAAAGAAAGAAAGAAAGAAAGAAAAAAAGAACATGTTCGTAAATTTTGAAGGAAATAAATAGAAAAATTACTCCGTGAGTAGTGGAGTGGTAGAGTTACAATGAAAAGATTCTTGGCAATGTTATTTTGAAGGACGGAAATAATTCCACATGAAAAACCCCTCAAATTTGGCCAAATACAAAGCTATTTTCCACCAAATAGCATATTACCTCTCTTTCAACAAGGTTCTATTGATCTTCTCATCTCACAGTGTATAGAGATCAAGTAGTCAAGACACTTGAAATTCTACAGTAGGCCTCAAAAGAAGGAATCAGGAATTGGTCTGGAGGAAAAAGGAAACTTTGGGTTAGTTGATCTATGATTTTTTTTTTTTTGCTGTTTATTAAAGGACATACAGGCAAATATGAAAATGACTTCTTCCCCCATGTGAGTAAATGTAGTTGTACTATATATTAATTTTATAAACCTATCACCATTGAGCTTTGAAAAAAAAATTCATCACTTTACATTGTAATTCAACATAGAGACTTTTAAGTTAAATCAATACATATTTATTGAGCACTTACTATGTGGCAGATACCCTTTCTAACTCTCTAAACCCCAGTGTCCTCATCTGTAAGCGTGATTAAAAACTGTAGCTGCCTCATAGAGTTATTATGAGAATATGCATCTACAACACCTAACCTAGTGCATTGTACACAGTAGGCACACAATAAAGAGGGCCATTATTATTTGTCATTCTTCTTAAATACCTTAAAAAAGATTCCAGAAACAAAAAGGGATGAATGATATAGAATCCATAGATCTTATTGCAGGTGGCGATAATAAAAGATCCCTTTAAGCCAGATGTGCAAAAACTTACGTGGTTACACTAAGAAACACATTCACTCACTTATTAAATATTTAATGAACACTGACTACGTGCCAATCACTGTGATAAGTGCTGGGGATATATTAGTGAACAAGATAAACAAATTCTGCCCTCCTGGTGCTTATTGTGGTCTAGAAGCAACAGTGACATTAAACAATAATTACTCAAATGCTCTATAATTACTATCATGACAAGAGCTATGAAGGAAAAGTGCAAGTGCTATAAAAGTCTATTATACAGTGGGGATAATTTAGTTTGAACAGTCAGAGAAGGCTGCCCCAGGGAAATGACATTTACGCTGAGATCTAGAGTCAACAAGACAAATTTGTAGAGGTGGTGTTGACAGAACATAGTAAAGTAATTCAAATGTATAAATTAAACCACAAAAAAGATCTCATTTCGGCCAAAGATATTTTTACTTTAAAATAATAGGAGAACATTTTCTAAGGGTCCTTAGAGTTTGAAACTATTATTATAGGGTATTACTAGATTATTTGTCTCAATATAAAAATTAAGAAAATGTCATTTAGCAAAATACACTTAAAAGGATCCATGTGTTCCAATTCAGGTGTTGTATGTATAAAAAGCTAGAATTACAAAATCGGTCTCACTAAACTCCAGGCTTTGGAGGCATAAGGTAAACAGAAGTGGATAAGGTTTTATTTGCTTTGGGGAGTTTTTTATTTGTTTGTATTTTTAGGCATCGTTAAGTGGAAAGAACATTGAATCTGACGTCAGGAGGTCTGAGTTCTATTTCTGACTGTTATTCACTCACTAGGGAGCCATAGGCAAGGCCTTCAAACTACAGCTTCCTCTTCTGTTAAGAGGGGTACTGCTTACAAAAGCCCTGCCTTACAGAAGCTTGGTGGAGGAGCTCTGTTAGCCTGATGGTATGGATCGGGATCAGAGGATTCCTGAAACTTTTTTTCTTTCATCTAAACATCTGTTTGCTCCTCTGTTCTGGCTTTATGACAATAAACGGCCAGGCGTCTCATTACCTTAAGACTGAAAGGAGAGAAAGAGAGAAAAGAAAAGATCAGCAGCTTTTGGTAACAGTCATGGAACAAAAAACTGATAGGAGGAAAAGTTAACTTGAGATTGAAGAGGACAGTATGGGAATCAAATATTTATCACCTCACTTATGTGAGTCTCTTGTCTTCTGGGTGGTGCTTGGGCTTCTGCGGCTGGAAATAATGACACTACTGTGAGAATCAACCAGACTGTTTCTTATTTGCTCAGAATTTTTCCTTCTTGCTTTTCTTCCTAAGGGACTTTCTATCGTCTCCCAACCCATTCTCCTTTCTTTTTTGGCTTCCTTGCCTCTTTTCATTTGTTTTCCCTGGTCCTTTCACTTTCCCCTTTCTATTGCTTCATCCCACAGGGACACAATCATTAATTAAAACCCTTAATAACCGAAGCAAAAATGTATTGTAAGGGGCACCTGGCTGGCTCAATCCGTGGAGCATGTGACTCTTGATCTCAGGTTTGGAAGTTCAGGCCCCACATTGGGTGTAGAGATTACTTAAAAATAAGATATATTTTTAAAATATCTTTTAATAAAAGCCTTAAAATCATAATCAGTTGTTATGACTACATAGTATAAAGCCAATTTGTCAACAAATAACATCCAGGGGCGCCTGGGTGGCACAGCGGTTGAGCGTCTGCCTTCGGCTCAGGGCGTGATCCCGGCGTTCTGGGATCAAGCCCCACGTCAGGCTCTTCTGCTGGGAGCCTGCTTCTTCCTCTCCCACTCCCCCTGCTTGTGTTCCCTCTCTCGCTGGCTGTCTCTCTCTGTCAAATAAATAAATAAAATCTTTATTAAAAAAAAAAAAACAAATAACATCCAAAGGTCACTGCTCATGTCACCCAGTCCTATCTGCAAGATTTCCATTTGCAATAAAGTAGTATCCTACCACTCACATGGTGGTACTTTCAAGTTTTTAAGGGAAAAAATGTGAAGAATAGGAAGCTTTGTATGTATGCTCTGTGTATATGCCACTGAACTAAAAATTCATGCTCTGATATTGTTAGATGATCTTATTGTCATTTTGCAGGTGGGCTCTTCTAAGAAATTACTTGTCAATCCATAATAGTTGTAAATATATAGACAAGAAAATAAACATGGGTAAATAAATCTGAGGAAAAAAACTGAAGTTTGCCTTAGATTTTGTGTAACTAACCAGGGAATTTTTTAACTTGAAAACCAAAAAGTGAATTCTTTTTGGTGAAATTACTTATGCCCAATGTTATCTTCTATTTGTATAGAAGATAACCAAACATCATTATTTCTCTTTTTTTAATTTTTAAAAGATTTTTATTAATTTATTTGAGAGAGAGAGTGAGCAAGAAAGAGAGCACGAGTGGTGTGGAGGGTCAGGGGGAGAAGCAGACTCTCCGCTGAGCAGGGAGCCCGACATGGGGCTCGATCCCAGGACCCTGGGATCATGACCTGAACTGAAGGCAGACGCTTAACCAACTGAGCCACCCAGGTGCCCAAATGTCATTATTTCTGAGATGTTTCTGATACCTAAATGCTACAGCAAGGAAATTCCTCAGCATTCCCCCTATTTTGTCACTACATGGTCTACTAGCCAACCATCTTGAAACAGACCAGCAGAGAAGGAAACAGCTCTTCGTAAATGCCAGAATCAGAAAGTGCTGGCAATTCATGAGGGTACAATGAGATGCTCTCCCATTTTATTCTTTGGGTTGGAATTGATTTTTAAGAATTCATATAATCAGGGGCGCCTGGGTGGCACAGTGGTTAAGCGTCCGCCTTCGGCTCAGGGCGTGATCCCGGCATTATGGGATCGAGCCCCACATCAGGCTCCTCCACTATGAGCCTGCTTCTTCCTCTCCCACTCCCCCTACTTGTGTTCCCTCTCTCGCTGGCTGTCTCTATCTCTGTCGAATAAATAAATAAAATCTTTAAAAAAAAAAAAGAATTCATATAATCAGCAGGCTGGTTGATCAAGTCCAATTATTATGGATATGGTTGGGTTAGAAATTAAGTCAATTAGAACAAATGAAGGCATGAAACTTCATGAAGTCTGTGCCTGTTGACTAACGCCTCTTACTACTCTTTTGTTACCTCATATGCAAGAGAGTTACTGAAACAGAAATTCTAATCATATAATCTGAGAAGTCTTGAAATTGTTTCACTTCTCATTTCTTTGATAAAGAAAAGATGTGCATGTGCATGCATAAAAGAGAAACAAATCTATTTTGTTAATTTTATAAACAATAGAATCAACAAGCTTGGAAAAGGATGAAAAATATTTTCTTCTGGTGTTCAGGTTGGAAATCTAAGCAAGAACTTTGATTCTTTAGGAAGGCATTTCATAGAGTTTGGTTAATAGGCTAGTCTCTTTTAGCAATCCCAGAAAAAAAACAAGAGTCCTTTCCCTGAAATCTGCAAAAACAGGACCAAAAATTGTATTTTGTGTTTCGCCAGTATTCCAATCTAAATGACCTGAGCGATGGTAGATAACATGCCCAGGAGTCGATGGTTTTCAAATATATTTCTTCCTAAACATCAGCATGGGGCCTGGGCATTTCCCTCAAAAAGGAAGACATTAATTTAAAAGTTACTTTGGTAGGTAAACTACAATATTAGAAATCTAATATCTTCATTGTGGAGTGTTTTAATAATAGAAAAATAAAGGAACAAGGAAGAGCTTGAAACTAAGCTCTTGTTAGTGTTCTCCAACTGTGGCCTGAGAACAGTAGTTATGAGCATCCTATGTCACCTACTGGAGTGAGCACCCAATGATTATCTGGTTATCCCTACTGAACGAGGGTCTCCTTAACGTCTTCCACCTCTTTTTACTCTGATTCTACTCCAGATAAGCAAACTTCTAACCTAAATTTTATTTTTCAATTGGACTTCCCTGTAAGTAAAATGATCTGAATATTCCAGATTTCTTCACAAGTATCCTTTTTTAAATTTACAATAAACTTCTGGGTTTCTCATCAACTTCTACTGAGCTTTATTTTTGGCATGATGAGTCCCTGAGAGTCTGCCTATTCTGTAGTTGTACCAATAAAAATGAATTTCTGATTATGCTTGGCTTTAATTGATAGAGACTTCATAAAGACTTACTTGTCCTGAGAGTTTCAATCTGAGAAAAATCTGCCTAGTGTTCTCTTTCTAACCAACTCTTCAAGTGCAACACGACTGAACTAAAAACCACAGTCCTTCATTTAAACTGAGTCATAGGGGCACCTGGGTGGTTCAGTCGTTAAGCGTCTGCGTTCAGCTCAGGGCCTGATCCCAGGGTCCTGGGATCGAGCCACACATTGAGCCCCGCATCGAGCCCTGCATAGGGCTCCCTGCTCCACTGGAAGTCTGCTTCTTTTTCTCCCACTCCCCCTGCTTGTGTTCCCTCCCTCGCTGGCTCTCTCTCTCTCTCTCTGTCAAATAAATAAATAAATAAAATCTTAAAAAAAAATAAACTGAGTCATAGTTTGTGAAATCTTGTCATGTATAAAATTTATCTTTGTTTAAAGCTATGTATAAAACTTTAAAATTATATATTAATGGTAATAATTATTGAGGCTTGAGAATGGATACATTGGGAGTTCATTATAATATTCTTTTTGTAATAAAAAGTATGTTTGGGGCGCCTGGGTGGCTCAGTCAGTTAAGCATCTGCCTTCGGCTCAGCTCATGATCCCAGGGTCCTAGGATGGAGCCCCGCCTCAGCTCCTTGCTCAGTAGGGAGCCTGCTTCTCCCTCTGCCCCTCCTCCCACTTTTGCTCTCTCTCTCTCTTTATCTCTCTCTCTCTTTCAAATAAATAAATAAATAAATAAATAAATAAATAAATAAAATCTTTAAAAAAGTATATGTTTCAAATTTCTTAATAAAAAGTAAAGCAAAAAATAAAAAATATCAGGAAATTTCAAAACCATCTTCAAAGAACATTCTAAAATTGAGATAATGTGATTTGTTCTCTGCCTGGATTTTTCAGTGTTATTTGTCTCCACAACAAGCAAAACTTGAGCTCCAGTTACTCAGGCAATGCTATCAGGTGTCCACCAGCTCTGCCTCTTGCTGTGGGCTGTTTCTTTGCCAGGAGGCACTATATTTGGATCTGTGTATAACAGTTGATACTTTGGCTCAAGTTGTAAGAACCAACTCATTTCTTTTCTAGGAGGGGTTGATACTTGTTTGTCCCTGCTAATCATATTGAAATATCTGTGAAATAGATAAGATTTTGATTTTCATAGGGGTTATTTTTGCCCTCTTGATAAGAAGCCTACTAAAAGTTCTCCTTATACTCCAAGGCCTCTGTCCCCTTGTATGTGATAGGATCTCTTGGTCAAAATTTTTATATGCTTCTGTCTTTGGGTCAGAAACACTTCAGTGTTAAGTTCTGAAATGACAACACATTGATTTAACTGTTATATAAACATAAGTACATATTTAATAATACATTTAAAATATTATAAATTTAATAAATAATATAACATAATCAATATAAAATTCTATTAAATATAAAAAAATTTTGTCAAGGAATCTGACCAGATAGATATAAAGAAAACCAGAAACGTTTTCATCTTTTTTTCTCCTAAGGATTAAATCCTACATAGAAACTTACTGGCCTAATAAATTTCATTAAATAAAATGTTCAATTGATGTTAATTTGGGAAATGTGTCTCATTTACTTCAATGTGGTATATGTTTTGCTCATTTTATCACAGTGGTTTTGTTACATTATTTTAACTGTTGTGTTGAATGTGTTTGTTTAAAAATTTATCAAAATTATCTTTTAATGTTTAAAACAGCTTTAAGACCACTCTATTAAGTTTGACTAAGGTGTTATCTGTATCAAGTACCTGGGTTAAATTAAAAAATAAGAGAAAATCTAGGACAAATTTGAATAATGCATTTTTCAGACTTAGTTTGGATGTTTGACTTTGTACTGATGGAACAACCATGTATATGTTCTCATATTTTCCTTTCTAGAAGAAATTCATAGAGAAAACCAAATATTCTGTAGGGACTATAATTTGATTTTTTTCACTCTTCTTCACATACTAAAAAATAAGTTACTATTATCAAGAGGTCTCATTCTGTAGGGAAGGCTATGAATCTTAATAGAAATAATGGTTTCAGCTTAAAATATTTGAAGAAAGTATTCTTTACTATCAGGTTTAGAGCTTTAGCTCTTAATCCTGAAATTACTTTTATTATGATCACTCTTTTTACTTTATTGTCACTCCCCTAATATTCCTTGTCAGTTATGCAAAAACATAAAAATAGTCAAGGAAGTTTACATCTTGAATTAGAACCACATTGGGCTGAATCCGACTTGGATGAAAAGAAAATTTTGGAGATATAAACTTCCATAATATACTGTGTAAAAGCAGCCACATTTCAGTTATATACATGTATTCTATAGTCAAATTGTTAAGGTTCAAAACCTGGTTCTGCCTATACTAGCCAGCTGTACAAACGTGAGTAAGTTATATTAACTCTGTTCTTTCATTGCCTTATTGGAAAATAATAGTACCTAGCTCCTACAGTTGCTAGGATGAAATAAATCAATACTTATAAAGAATTGAGAAGAATATCTAGCTAGTAATGGCTATTATTCAAAATTTTAATTTGTTCCAAAGATATTTGTTACGTGTATATGTGAATTTCTGTAACAATATATGTGTGTATAACAGTGTTATGTGTATTGGCATGTGCTAAAAATGCTACTCCTGATGTTCACTTCATTATAAAAGTAAAATGTTTTCATAGAAAATTTGGGAAGTACAAAAAGCAAATAGAAGCATAATAAAATTATACCACATTTCATCCTCCCGAGGCAACTATTGATAATATTTATAGCTACACTTTTTCCATGAATTTTTAAATGTAAGTTTTAGTGTCTAAATAATATTTAAATGGAAAAAGGCGGATTTGTTATTTATACCTAGCACACTGCAGTTATTTAGTTAAAGCTTTTAAATTCTGAGAAGAAGCAGGCATCAAGCTTTTGGCTAAAGTATAGTTTAAAAATATTTTGTCATGTGAAATAATCAGATTATGAAAATATTGAAAGATTCCAGGTTCATATCTCATAGATTTAAAAAAATGTCTTTCTTACTTTCTTCATCAGTTAACTTCTACACAGCTGGCAGAAAGTGGCTTTGAGGAATTTTCCAGAATAATTTTATTCTGAAATTAAATGCCAATAGGTCTATGCATATTACACAGATTGGCAGAATTTGATATGATGTGTAAATTGGATATTATTAGTAGAATTCAGTTTAGTTTTTGTGTATGTTATTGATCCATATTCATTCCTTCATATTATTCCTTATCCTAAAACAATTCTATGCCTTAATTAGATTTTTGATGAGTTGATTCATCATTCTTTGTACTATATCCCTTTACATTTTGGCTAGGAATGGCATGCTTTCCTACATTCCACTGTGACTACACATGTGGATACCTTCCAATGAAAATATTAGTTTCCTTGCTTTTCCCAGAGTACGTAAACGGATTTTAAAAACACTTAGTAGAGGTACTGTCTTTTGGGTGGAGAGATTTTACTGTAAATAAAGCATGTTAAGATTAGATTTCCCCAAGGAACTTTCCAACCCAAAATACCACTTGTTTAAATGCCCTTATTTGTACACTAGCCTTGTTAATAATTATGTCTTCATAGCTCCACCATTGCTGGAGAGATACAAGGAAAAGCATGAGAAATTCTTTTTTTTTTTTTTAATGATTTTTTATTATATTATGTTAGTCACCATACAGTACATCCCCGGTTTCCGATGTAAGGCTCGATGATTCATTAGTTGTGTATAACACCCAGTGCACCATGCAATAGGTGCCGTCCTTACTACCCATCACTGGTCTATCCCATTCCCCCACCCCCCTCCCCTCTGAGGCCCTCAGTTTGTTTCTCATAGTCCATAGTCTCTCATGTTTCATTCCCCCTTCTGATTACCCCCCCTTTCTTTATCCCTTTCTTCTCCTACCGATCTTCCTAGTTTTTATGTTCCATAGATGAGAGAAATCATATGATAGTTGTCTTTCTCTGCTTGACTTATTCCACTTAGCATTATCTCTGCATGAGAAATTCTAAACACAGACAATGTGAAAGACTACCTAAAGGATCAGAAGCGATTACGTTAGTAGTTTGGGACAAAACCATAAATTAAAGAAACCCATATTTAAAAAACAAATTAAAATTAATTTGGGGCTATTAAAAATTTATATTATATAAATATAATATAAAATTTATATTATCGTGAAGTTAGTCAACTAATGTGCTTTTTAAAAACAAGTCTCTGTTGTTTTATTCTCATTATAGGTGTAATAAATATGCTCTACAATTTGAAATATAGAAAATTGGGGCACCTGGGTTGCTCAGTCATCAAGCGTCTGCCTTCAGCTCAGGGCGTGATCCCAGCGTTCTGGGATCAAGCCCCGCATCAGGCTCCTCAGCTTGGAGACTGTTTCTTCCTCTCCCACTCCCCCTGCTTGTGTTCCCTCTCTCGCTGGCTGTCTCTCTCTGTCAAAGAAATAAATAAAATCTTTTAAAAAAAAGAAATATAGAAAATTATAAAGTAAAAAATTAACAGTTTCATAGTCCTACCTCCCAAAGATAACTCTGGTTAACTGTTTACGCTATATAAATAGACAACATCTAGATTTAAGATGTATTTTATTTGTGATTCAGAATAATCACCTTTGCTAGCTCTTTTAAAAATTGGTCAAAAGTTGACAATGTGGAAAGAAACACCTATTTCCAGATTTTAAGTGATGGCGGGTCATACCACACTGTAATCTAATGGAAATGCTTCTAAAAATCCTAAAATGACTAAAAAGTCATCAGTTTAAAAAAAAATCACAAAAAGCAAAAATCATAATATTTTTTTAAAAAGTGACTTTACTTTTAAAATCACATATCAACAGAGTTTAGGGCATGATAGATGCTCAGTAAATAAGTGTGCATAACATTCTATTGGTTTATGTGACAATAGTGATGATACAAAGAATCGCCAATAAGGTATCTGTCAGGGTTTTGAGAGGAAACAGATGGTATGCTGGGAGGTGCGTAATCGACATACAGTAGCCTATTAGTATTGGGTGGATAGCAAAGTGACCAATATCGAAAATGTTTTAATAAAGGAACCCTGCACAGAGGTGTGGGCAGATCTTTCTAACGAGCTCTCACAGTATACATCTACATCTTCTCGCTTCACAATTTCCTAAGTTCATTTAGCTCTAATGTAGGAGACTTCCTGATCATCCTGATTGAAGGCTGGAAGTTTTTTTTTTTTTTTTTTTTTTTTTTTTTTTCTTTTCTTGTTTTCCTCACACACTGCTTCTCAACTCTTTTTATATCAAGGCAAGCTTAGAAACCAAGGAAAGTGGATAAGCCTTCTTCCCAGCCTGCACTACCTCCCAGGCTAAGAAGATTAATTTCTTGACATAACCAACTAATTGGGAAGTTGTGTCCCAGGCCTATTTCTCATTTTCTTGACTTTCTTCAAATAACATTTTTCTTTATATACCAAGCTTTTTCGATTATGTTCTGTTTCTGTCTCCTCTCCAAAATCACATATTCTCTATCCTTTCCATCACCAACCAGATGCCTCAAAGAAATGACTTTGAGTAAAACATCAGACTGGTTAAACCTTGATCTTATCATGAGGAATATTCCTTCTCTTCTGAAATCTGAAATTTGGAGCTCTTGGGTACTTTTTTCAGTGCCCTTACGATCTACCCTTTTTACTTATACCCCTCATTTACTAAATTGGCTTTCTTTTTTTCTTACTAGAAACTGCCAGGGAAATGCATTGTCCCTTCAAAAATGTCTCCTCTCTCTTCAATATTAGTTATTAATACCACTTCCCAAAACCAGACTTCAAATCTTGAAGCAGTTTTTTAAAGTTTAAACTTTTTAACTTCCTTGATCACTTATTTACTCAATTACGTAGGCTTCATGGATCTGCTCCAGAGCCTTTCCCATCCATTTACTTCTTTCCACTCTCTCTCTGCTTCTTAAGTGCTTCCCCCTCTTCCCAGCATTCTCTCCATTCTGGATTTTATTTTATTTATTTTTTTTTTAGAGGGGGAGAGGGGCAGAGAGAGAGGGAGAGAGAGAGAATCTTAAGGAGGTTTCATTCCCTGGCACAGAGCCTGACAGGAGGCTCGATCTCATGAGCCTGGAGATCATGCCCTGAGCCAAAATCAAGAGTCCAATGCTTTACCTCCTGAGCCACTCAAGCGCCCCCACCATTCTGGATTTTAAACATTAAATATTCATACCTATGAGTGGTTTGTTTGCCTTTCGGGATTAGGACTTGAAAAATAAACTGAATTAGAGTAATGTAGGAACTTTTTAAAGCCTGGCACCTTACAGTTTATTGGGTGCAACCGTAAGAACTTGTCACTGCCATGCCATCTTGTAATTAAAAGTTTCTGTTATTTTTGAAGTACTGCAAGAGGATTCTGAGTCATACACTGGATAATAAAATGTTAGAGCAAACATTTATTCACTTGGGTAAATACTGTGTTTAGATGGAATATTCTTAAAAACTTTTCCTGCTAAATTAATCTTTTGATCTACTTTTTTTTCTCTTGTGCACTGGTTATGATAAAGTGAAACTTTAAATATAGTTTCCTTTGTGGTGAGTTCCTTTGCTTAGCCTGCAGAGTTAACAAGGCTAAGGACACTGGTCTGATTTCCCAATGGATCAGTTATCATCCTGCTAATAGTCTGTAGTCACAGACTGTCCTTCAAATCATGGCCAACCATTTCATAAATGTTAATCATGAACAAGACAGAGAAGGGGAGTCAGAACCTCTTGGGAGCAATTCATTCTGAAACAAGTTAAGGCACATTCTTCACCAGAAATGGTTCAGGAATTTTGTCCTGTTTCATATACAAGTAACATACATACTCATAATAATATATAAGTATTTAATTTCCATAATTTGTTGCAGATTGCATCTCTCTGGCTCGCAACAGTCTTAGCTGCCATAGTTTTCCATCTTCTTTTTCTGGTCGTTAAGCTGGATGGCTTAGTGAATTTACTGGAAGCAGTGTGTCGAGATGAAAAGGACATGGTTTTTGGAGTCAGATCTTGTGATCTACTTCGGTCACTCATTAGTTGTGTGCCCTTGGTTAAGTTTCTTAATCTCCATGTTTGTTTCTTCTGAAAAAATACCTACTTTATATGGTTGTAAGAATTTAAAAAGATAATGTACATAAGTCACCAAGAACATAGTACATACGGAATACTCAAGTTCCCTACTTGTCTGTGTGATGTGTAAATAAATGTAATCGATTGGTTTGGAAAGTTTCATATGGCTACCATTTATTCAACATCTGCTTGGTGTCAAGCATGCTGCCAGGTGCTTTATATATATTATCTCTACTCTTCACAATAACCTCAAAAAGTTATTTATAATTATTTCCTGAAGGATGAGGGAACTGAGATAAGTTGCTGCTGTCTGGGATGCATGGTTCTCACCTAAGCACATTATACAGTTAATTGGGGATAAAGGGGTATTTCTAGGGAAGAGGTTTTTAAGCATTGTAGTTTAATAATTACATGGAGTCGGGGAGGGAGTGTTTTTTAAAAAGGCAGATTCCTGTGGCCCACTTGCAAGGATCCTGGGTCTGGGTAGGGCCCAGGAAAATGCAGTTTTAACAAGCTGCCTATGTTTTAACAAGCTGCAGCTGTTTGTTTGGAGGACCCTTAGATAAATGTATCTGCATCATACCTTAATTTGTTTTTTTTATTCTTACCCTTCTTTAAACTGCGAGAGGAGGATTCAGAGGCAGGTAGCTTCTATAGGCTAAAATTTGAATTTGCTAAGTAAGCTACACTCTTACTCTCAACTCTTCAAGGTGCTTACACTCTGGTGATATCTCCATATACTACCTGTAATTCTTGATGTCTTCATCAACCTTGTTGATCTAGGTTCATTTTAACTGTATCAGCAGTAAACATGAAGAGGAGCAGAGATGGGACCCTTACAGGGTAACTCTAGCCATTGCCCTGTGGAACTGTCCCAAACCATAATTTCTTTCAACCTCGATTTTCTTAACTATAAATGGGGATGACATTCATGTTATAAAGTTATTGTAAGGATTGCCACGCTGTCGGGCACTTGGTAGGTATTTGCAAATGTCAGTGTTATTATTTATTTATTTTGAGGTTAGGTGTCAAACATGATCACATACATTAATATTAATTATACTAAGATATTAATATTAATTATGCTAATATATTGATATTAATATTAATAACATATAAGCATATATTAAAGTGCTCCAGGGCGCCTGGCTGGCTCTTCTGGTGGAGTATGGGACTCTCAGGGTTGTGGGTTCCTGCCCCACGCTGGGCGCAGAGATTACTTAAAAAAAAAAAATCTTAAAAAAAAATAAAGTGCTCCAAAAACCAGCTTTCACACTAGGAAATTTTCCTTCCAACATAATCTTTTGGAGAATGTGATGAATGTTATGAAGCAGCACCATCCAATGAAAATGTAGTGCTAGTCACATAGGTAATTTTAAATATCTTAGTATGCACATAAAAAAACGGATGAAATTAATTTTAATAATGTATTTTATTCAATTATAAAAATCTTATTCCAACATGTAATCAATATAAAATTATTAATGAGGTATTTTACTGACTTTGAAATTCAGCATGCTTTTTTGAACTTCTATCATATCTCAATTTAGGTACTAAGTTTTCAATGGTGAAGTGAAATCTAGTCCTACACAAACAATAAAGTTGTGTTTAACACAAATGGTACCCTGCTTCAGTTTTTAAATGTCAATTAAAATTATATAAAACAAAAAATTCAGTGCCTTAGTCGCAGTTGCCATATTTCAAATGATCAACAGCCACAGGTGGCTGGTGGCTACCATTTTGGTCAGAGCGGTATTGGACCTTCTCTAGAACGCTGGAGTACATCAAGGCGATTCCTGGACCCCATGAGGTTCATCCTTGCTTTACATGCCCCTTGGTTAAAGATTGTCCTTTTCACTTTTTGTAATCCAGTTCAGTTTTAAAAAGTCAAGAAGTTACTTTCCATATATTCACTGCACTTTATTTGTTTGCTTATGAATAAATCCCTTGGGATAAATCCAACAGCTTTACAGAAACTGTAAAGTGGGCTACTGGCTTAGTTGGACTTAGAAAATAATGAGGATATACTGGTTGAACGGCTTTTGGTCCTTGCTCTCTATCAGTGTCTTCTGGTATGATCACAGAATTTGACTTCTATATGTTAGGATTCCCGACTTTCACCTTCCTGACAAGCAAACTTCAGGGTCTGCACTTCTTAGGGCACGTAAAGCTCTCTCCAAAAACCAGGCGGTAGTCGCTGAACTTGCATAACTAGGGATTTATCCAAAGCCCTCTTCTATTTTTAGCCAGAACAACTGCTTGCCAATTCAAAGTTTCTGGAGAGAGAAATGCATCCATTACAAAACAGAAACGCGGAGCATACCTTTGCCAGGTACTGCTCGAAATCCCCTGACTACTTCCACCGAAACTCGGTAGCTCAATTGTTTTCCGGCGCTGGCTTCAGTTCGCCTCAGCAAGCCCGCGCGCCTGACTCTTGCGTACCCTACTCCGCCCGTCCCGGGCAGCCCTGCCCGGCCGGGGGCGTGGCCGGGAGCGGGGGGGGGGGCGTGCCTCCGCCTGGGGGCGGGGTCGGGGAGTGCAGGGAGGCGGAAGTTCCCGCGGGCGGTGGGGACGGCGCACGCACCCGGAGTCACTTGTCAGCGCTCGTCTGAGGCGGAGGCTGCGCCGCGCCGGACTGGAGGTGAGTGGCTGCCGGGAGGGGATGCGCGGCTCCTGCATCCAAAGGGAAGAGGGGGAGAAGCGGTCTCCTTGCGCCCAGTGCGCGGAGGGAAGCCCAGCTGGGGAGCAGGAGGGGGCGCGCTTCGCGCGGGGATGGCTCCTCAGGTGCTTTCTGGAGCGGCGGAGGTGAGAGAGTGGCTTGGGAAGAGGAGCTCCCGGGAAAGGGCGGCGCGGGAGTGGGCGCAAGGCCAGAGGACGAGCACTGGAAGTTCCCGGAGCTCGGGTCGGCCGGGACGAGCGCGGCAGAGGCAGGAACGTGGAGCTCCCGGGCACCCCCGCAGCGATCCGCCGGCTAGCCAGCTGCCGGGAGTCGCCGGGCGTCGCCGGGCACCTACTTGGGCGTCTGGGTACACCCACGTCCTGCGGGAACCTCCTTGGGGTGTAGGGAGCGGGACTAAACGGGAAAGGCGTGTTGTTTTTTGTTTGCTTTGGCGCTCCTGAGAAGTTTTGTTTCCGGCGCTGGCTTCAGCTCCCAGATATTTAAAATTGTGTACCTGTTTGGGGAAACAGCCGTGCGACCAGAAATAAAGCTTGTTTAAAAAAATCTGTCATAATCGCCAGATTTATTAATACTTGAGTACTTGTTGGGGCTTTTGTAAAACTGTTCCTTTAGTGCATTTGACAATAAGTGGGAAAAGGAAGGGCGTCTGGACAGGGCAGAGCTAGGAAAGAAAATTCGTGGTTGCGTCGGACAGGGCAGGTCTAGGGTGTGATCGCCAGATCCTATCCCAAGTCCGCCTTCCTGACCGTGAGGACGTCGGACCTGCCAGCCACGGAAATAGCCCGCTCCGAAGCCTTATTTGGCAAACAGGATTAGGCGTGAACCTCTGCTGGAAAAATGTCTTGTCGACTGCTTTCATCATGTGCCTGTGGCTCCTCAGCTCTATCTCCATTATCTCTCAATTTATGGAAAAACAGAATCTCAAGATACTGCTCGTTAATTTCAGACCGTTCTTGTCACTCTGAGTTCTCTTTACCCGCTTCCTACTCACCAGAAAAGCCGGGATAGAAGTGCGGGAAATACCAAGCAGCCTTCCCAAATATTAAAGCGAAGACATTGTTTAGACTTTCCCTAAAAGAAAATCCCAAACTGTATGGAAGGTCCAACATTTTCTTCGTGTTTGAAAGCAGAATAGGCTGCTCACTATTTCCTGCCTACTTCGTATTTTAGGAGGAGTTTGGGCACCAAAAACCAGATGGGGGAGACCTGGAAAAGGCCAGTAATAATATTACCATTGCTTAGCGATCAGAATGTTTTAAGGCAAATGAAGCTAGCAGAGGGAGGATACTAGAAATGAAATGACACTGGTTCTGTAGTGTGTCTGTGACCTTGCCAGTGCTAGAAATTTTAATAAATGAGGTAAGTCAGGAAGGGAACTCCCAAGTAAAGGGAAGTTGTATGTACATGGTTGACATATAAATTACATACATTTTCTTGTAGGGAACAGTGGGTCCAGGGGAAGTTGAGCCTAACTTTCACATTGTTCTCTTGATACAAGTTAAAGATTAAAAAAGGAGGAGGCAGGCTGCCTTTGAAATACCTGTTGGCTTTACACCCTTCTGATTTGTATCATATAATGCCAACGTTAAAACAGTCTTTCTTTGCTAGTTCTATGAAAATCTTTTATTACAGCGGGAAAGCAATTAAATTATATGTGGCTCTTAATTCTCTATTATTTGTTGTTCATGTGTATCTAACAGTTTGACTTCTGGCATGGCCATTGGGTCTTTTTAGTGCCCTGTGTGTATTACATCAGTATTGACTGTGTATTACCATGCCGGTGGAAAAGCTCATTTCATTTCTTGGTAGGTGCAGTACAGATTTTCACTGGTTTAATTTTTCTTTAAGGACCAGACTTGAAAGTTTTGCCTCATTTCCCCCTTATTAGAAGATGTAATCTGTTTCTTTTTAATATACCCAGTGGTTCACATACCTACTTGTGCCAATATTAATTTGATGTAATGGGATCAAAGTTTTGAATGGGTTAAAAAATGGAAAAATATTTTAAGACAGGTAACATAAGGTGGTAATTTAGTTCAATAGCACAGATTTTCCAAGGAAGTGTGTTTTCAACGGTTTTTTTAAAAATGTGGTTTTAAAATTATTAAATTATACATCCACTATATTTTTAATATTTTTAAAGGGGGAAATAATATATTTCTTAGCATTACATCTATTTCTCCCAATTTCTCCCACCACACATAACCATCCTACCAACCAATATCAAACTCAAAGTCACACTTTTTTTTTATCATATGAAAGTAGAACCATGAGAGTCATTATGAGTGCCCTTACAGCAAAACAAAAAAGACAGCGCTGAAGTGCTGCTGCTTTTCTAAAGCTCCAGTACCCTTTCATGCATTAAGATTAACCTTATATTCCGGAGAGGGGGTGGGGGAATGGGATAGGCTGGTGATGGGTAGTAAGGAGGGCACGTATTGCATGGTGCACTGGGTGTTATACGCAACTAATGAGTCATCGAACTTTACATCAAAAGCCAGGGATATACTGTATGGTGACTAACATAATATAATAAAAAATATTATTATAATTTAAAAAATAAAGAAAAATTCTGAAGAAAAAAAAGATTAACCTTATATTCCTACCCCATTTAGTCAGCCTCATTCACTATGTGGTTAACGCTCATTCTTTACTTTGCCTGATGTGGTGTGTGTATAAAACAAGAAGAAGGTTCTCACTGAAATATCACTGTGCTAAAGTATTGCCTATCATTGCCTGTCTAAAGGAAAAGTAAATATTGCTTTAAGTGTCGAAAATACCATGTCCCTATAAGAGGAAAAACAAGTTATAGTTTATGATTGGAGAGAATAGTTTTGTGCGTTAAAAAACAATTTTAAAGAATTTTGTATGTGGAAAGCATGAATGAGAGTCTACAGATTTGCAGTCCTTTTCATATAGGAGAGTAGCTTAGAATTTAAGGATTCTTGCCAACTGCAGGCTGAAGAATGCATGAGGTAGAGGGAAGGGGAAAATCATTTTGAATTAAACCTGAAATAAAATCTTGTTCTTTCTCTTATGTATAATGAAGTGTTGTAAAGTACTTTGAATTAAAGTTTGTATGCAAGAAGCCACAAATTGTACTGTAGCAAGTTATAAAACTGATCAAGTGTCTAGAAATAGATTCTGATATGGAATTTTTAGACTATGGAAATTGGCATCAGTTTAGAAATTGTATATTAGCTCATAGATTCCTATTCCTGAAAAGACTGAAATGAGAACTTAACGTAGACTTATCCTCTGTATCTTCTCATCCCCCCAAAATAAAATATTGAAAAGAATTTAGTTGAGTTTATATTAAATACATTTAAATATGTAATAGGGCTTCAAATAAACATTTTGTTAACTGTCTAATTTTCTTTCACAGTTTCTTTCATTTTCTGGGATTGGACTTTGAGCTGTTAGAGCCATGAGCAACTACAGTGTGTCCTTGGTTGGCCCAGCTCCTTGGGGTTTCCGGCTGCAAGGTGGCAAGGATTTCAACATGCCTCTGACAATCTCTAGTGTAAGCAAACTTAACAGATTTTATTACAGATGTTCATTCAATGCTTAGTCCTGGAAACCTCAGGGCTGAGTTGCTGAATTCTCTGGATAACCCGTACTCATTACAATTGCTTATGGGATTTAATCTCAGCAAACTTAGTTATGTATAATAAAGGATGTGGAGGGGAGGGAATTTAGCAAGGATAATTGATTTCAATTAAGCTTATTTTCAGTTTCCCCCATCTTTATTAATAAGGAAATGGAAAGCATTTAATTAGGGGGCAGACTTCAAATCTTTGAACTGTCACTAATTTGGGGAATCTGGACTTTAGTTTCTTCATATGTAATATTAGAAGGTTGCACAATGGGATTTTCATTGTTCCTTTCAGCTCCAGAAGCTGTTAATTAAAACCTGTTGATCAATATCAAATAAAATGACTGTTTTTGGTGTTATTTCGTCAGCTCACTTTCTGGTGAAGGTGATAGTCAACAGTAAAATTGCCAAAGGCTACTTACCTTTGAAGAGGGATTGAGGGCTCGGATCTCCTAGATAGTCAGCTTATAAATAATTGAGATTTGGTTGTTAACCTCATTATGGATTTAGTTTGAATGTATTCTGTGTGTACAATTTAAGGATATATGTTCATGATGATGATGGTGTTTTTTGAGGCTTGACTATTTGTCAATCACCGTTTCACTTTCTTCTTGCTATTAATTGCTTGTATAATGTTCCAGAGGGCTTTTTTTTTATAGTCAAATAAATTTGAATATCCACTCCCCTTTTATTTATATGGTAGCATGTTGTACATGCTGCTCCATGTCTTTTTTTCTCAATAATTTATCATGGAGAACTTTCCCTAGAGGTTTTTTTTTTTTTTTTGGTTTTGTTTTTGTTTTTTAAACAACTATATAGAATTCTCTTGTAGGGAAGTAGCATTTATTTAACTAGTCCTCTATGGAAAGGCATTAATATTGTTTCCAGTATCGCTATTACAAACAGTGCTGTAGTGGATACCATATATACATAATTTTTTATGTATATACACAGTTGACTCTTGAACTACACAGATTTGAGCTGTGCAGGTCCACTTACACGGGGATTTTTTTTAAAATAAATATACAATTCTGTAAATGTATTTTCTCTTATGATTTTCTTTTCTCTTTTTTTAAGATTTATTTATTTATTTTAGAGAGTGAGAGAGAGAGCAGGGGCAGGTGTGAGGAGGGGCAGAGGGAAAAGGAGAGAATCTTAAGCAGACTTCTGCTGAGTGTGGAGCCTGATGCGGGGCTTGATCTCAAGACCCTGACATCATGACCTGAGCCAAAGTCAAGGGTCAAATGCTTAACCAACTGAGCCACCCAGGCACCCCTTATGATTTTCTTAATATTTTCTTTTTTCTGGTTTACTGTATTGTAAAAATACAGTGTATATATAACATACGAAATATGCGTTAATAGACTGTTTACATTATTGGTAAGGCTTTCAGTGAACAGTAGGCTGTTAGTATAGTAAAATTTGGGGGGAGTCAAAAGTTTTATGTGGATTTTTGACTGTATGGGGAAGTCAGTGCCCTAACTTCCATGCTGTTCAAGAGTTAACTGTATATGTGTGTGTGTATATATACATATATATGGACACACATATATATAATTTTGATAGGTTGTGCCAGTTTACATTTTTGTGCAATGCACAAAAATACTTCCTATCCCTGCTCCCCCTGCCCAGCCTTGCCAGCACACTTTTTCATTTTTGCCAGGTGCTTTAGGTGCATCATCTCATTTAATTCTCCTGTCAACCTGTGAAATAGTGGTATTGTGCCCATTGTACAAAACTGTGCCGTGAGCTCACATGGCTGGTGTGGAAGAGCGAGCTTTCAAGCATTTATGTTATGCTGTTTCCCTAATGATAAATTTTATGTATAGATTGTTTCTTTAATTAGGTTGTTTCTCTAATCAGGTATTTTGGAGGCAGTTGTTTTGTTTAATTATATATGTATATGTATATATACACACACATACACTGTTTCTTACAATATATATACACACAACTTGATTTTGAAAGATTAAATTTGTAACACATGAAAATCTCTGCTAAAATACAGCTAATCCCTGTTTACTAATAGAGTTTTCCTTGTTTCTTGGCTGTGGATTTTATAAACAGTTTATTTTATTTTATTTTTTAAACAGTTAACTTTAATTTACCACCAATTTCTGTCTTGATTCCAGTTAATCAGATTTTACAAAGAAATACATATATGTAATCCAGCCTCTAAGTTTTAAGACTTCATGGTTGGATGAAATTTTAAATGGAAAGCATCCATGTGAAAATGTGCCTTATGATTTATTCCTGTTTGAGCAAGGCAATTTTTTTCTCTTACTGAAGCTCTCTTATGAGGAAAGGGATGATTTGGATGTCTTGTTTTTATGTTCTGTTAGCATTATATTAAGTTTGAATATCTTACTTTATAAATAATGGACTATAGAAGTTATTGTTTAGTTAAAAATGGATCAATTTTTGCTGGAAAAAAAAAATCCAGAAACAAATTGGCACCTAATGAAACAAACTAAATCATCACTTTGTTGTTTGGTAATATAAATGCAAATGTAATGTGTAAATTTTGTGATACCATGCCTTTAAAAGAGTTTTCTGTGCTTTAGTTCCCTGGCAGACAATTTGAGGCCTAGCTCCATGTTGTGATGCTGATACAACAGAACACTGTGTACATACATATGTGCCCTCCCCTGGCACAGAAGAAATGCTTTCCTTGTGTAGACAGAGTGCTAATTAAAGGATTTTGAACATACTGATTAAAAGAGACTATGGTAACAAAGCTGCTGAGTTATTTCTGTTCTCTTACAAAAGTCTCTGCCATCTCCTGTGACCTTTTTGGGCCTTGTGCAGTGGGGCATGCAATTCATTCTGGACTGGAGAGGATGGGAAGGGGAGGGGAGGAGAGAAGGGAATGTTGGCTCAACTGTGCTGCTAGGCTGTTGGCTTTCGTTGTAGTTACTTTTAACCCCTTGTGTGGTTCAGTTCAAACATGCCTAGTAACATTGCCTAATAAAGATGTGTGCCTAATAACTAATTTATATTGTTGTAGTAAGATTAGTAATGTTATACCTCATCTTACTTAGTTCTCTAGTGGCATTTATTCTGCCTTAATTGTGTAAAATTATTGGAATATATTTCTGTGGTCACTAAATTGTTTAATTAATAGTGTCAAGAAGTAATTAAAACTTGACGGCATGCCTTAAAACATATAATTTAGTGATTCTCTTATATTAATGATATGTATGAAATTCTTAGCAAGGTCTGGCACATTATATTCTCTTAGCTCTTATTTTTTACAGCAATATTATTATAATATTAAAAGAAAAAATATTTTGAGAATTGAAATATCAAATACCCCATAATTGTGGGTAACATAGGAGTTATATTTTTTTACTTAAAGTCTACTGGAATTGAAAAAGAAAAAAAAAATCACAACTTTTTGCTTAGCTGGGAAGCTTCATGTTTATGTTTAGAGTTCACAAACATAAAGTTTTTCCTCTGGTCAGGTATTGCTATGTCAAACTCCATAGGGCTATTTATGTTCCCTTGTAACATTGGAACTCTGTGACAGCAAATGTATTTGTGATAAGTAAGCCATTGGCTGGGACTTGAACATTCTGTTTTCCTGAGGTTTTGTTGTTACTAGTATGTGAATATGCTGGTTATGACTTTGTGTATTAAAGCTTGCAAACTATACGATTTTTTTTTTTGCAGACTATACTGTATTTAATATTTCACACAGATTTGTCCATTATCTATAGCTTACAAATTTTGCATTCTTTTTTAGTAGGTGGGTTTCTAAGACAAGATTGGTAATTCCTGCAGACTTTAAAAAAGATCCTCAGATTACTCTAACTTTATAATCACATGTCATTGTCTTCAGTTTCCTATTCTTAAAATGGAGTGCTGGCTGCAGGAGTTTGTAGGCTGCCTTTTAATGACCCTGTATTTATGGAATTGCCTTGAAGCCATGGAATGTGGGGATGGGTTTCATTGTAGCAGTGTGGGTTATTGGTCTTTGCCAGTATATTTTATAAGAAGAAATAGGAGACTTCTTGCACAATTCAAGACCATATTTTGGCAAGTTGATGTTCCTCATGATGGAATTACAGGAAGGATGATATATTTGTGAATAACATCTTTTAAATATGGCATCTTAAAGTTGCAGTACTCTGTTGTGTGTTATTTTCTGATTTATGATGTTAGAGGTTTTTTCCTTAAGATGTCAGTATTTGAATTTCCTGAAGATGAGCTCCCAATTCTCCATAAAACATCTACATTGTTTCTTTAGCAGATAAGAATGAGGTCAGATATTTTAATACAAACTAAATTAATATTAATACAAATAATGATTTTGAATCTCAAGAGTGAAGAGAGGATTAGTTGTTACCAACTCAGACAAGATTTTAGCTGGATTTGAAAAGCAAAGGAAATTTACTATTTTCTGGAGTATGGAGCTTAGCTTGGGAGTATAAGACAGAAGGAGAAAAAGACAGCTGTGAAACATTTTGCCAAGAATTCCTTCATTCAGCAGTTATAGGAATACTTCCTAGAAGCCATTTAAGAAGATACAAAGTATAGGGGGGTACAAAGGTTGGGGAGAAAAGAAATAAGTACAGTACTAGACATTATCATAAGACCTATCCACAAGACAATATTTGATAAAATTACAAAGATACAGATAAATGTTTATCAGTTTCACTGGGCTTTTGTATTCGTGGTGTCGGCTTCCTGCAGGAGAAATTAATTGAAATGATCCTTGAAGGATGAAATTTGAACACCTCAAAGTCAACATTTCTCTGTGTTGGTTTTCAGTGCAAAGTGAAGATGAAGACTTTTCTTGCCATTGCTTGACTCTGAGCAAAGCTGTGAATGTAGTTGAGTGATTCTCCAGACAGGCCAGCTGCAGAGTTTCCCTCCTAGAGGAGGATAGAAAGAGACTTTCAGTCCTCTCAAGCTGAAATGGGAGAACCATCCTACCTTGAATAAATGGGCCCATTGTTAATTTTAAGCTGTTGAGTATTTTCTTTTACATTCCCTTCCAACTACTCTGTCATTTTGCCAAGTTGGAAAGTTAATGATTTAGTTTGTATAACTACATAATGTATATTTCACATGTATGGTCATCTTCTGCTTTTAAAATATTAATTACCTTTTTTGTGGGGTCCAGAGACCTATTATTTCCTAAGTGGTGATTTTCTATCATTGTGGTCACAAGGGTAAAGAATCTCAAGATAATTCTGAAAATGTTTTTCTGGATTGTTAATTTGTAAAGAAATGAAAATATTATCAGTGTGTTTTGCTGTAAATTAGTAGTTTTAGAAAAGGGGGGCTAGATTTTTCAGATTTTAATGAATGTTGGGCATTTTGGAAAGTTGTTAAAATAAGAGGAATTTTACTGGTCTGTAGACCTTCTGTATGTGATGGAGGAAATAGTATTGTAGAGATTGGGTGAAGTAAGAATAACACTTTGTTTTATTTTATTTTTTTTAGAGAGAAAGAGTNNNGTTCATGTGGGGGTTGGGGGTGGGAGGTGGCAAGGGCAGAGGGAGAGAGACAATCTTAAGCAGGCTCCACACCCAGCTCACTATGCTAGGTTTGATCTCACAACGCTGAGATCACAACCTGAGCCAAAATCAAGAGTTGGACGCTTAACTGACTGAGCCGCCCAGGTGCTCCAAGAATAACATTTTAAACCCAAGTAAAGGAGATTTTTACATAACTTGTTCACCTACTCACAAACTAGGTATAATATCTACTTAAACTGAGAGTATTGAAGACTGTGGACTTCAGTTATTTTTGAGAACTTTCAAGACAAAAAGCTTCTCTTTATGATAGTTTTTGGTCAGGTTGCAATGTGAATATACAGTTAAACAGTTGTCTTTGTCCAAAATATCCTCTTTGCAGTTGTTTTTACCCAGATTCTCATATACCATGAGATCAGTCATGGCCTTTTCCCCCAGTTATGACTGACTGCATGGAGGAAAGAATCTGATAGGGGTTAGTTATTCTAGAAGCAAACATTGCTCTGGACAAAAAAGGTGTTCTTTCTTTGGTGTCTTTAAGGGATAATTATGGTTCAGTTTTATTTTAGTAGGTGAGACTCTAGGTCTTTATTTAAATTTTGAGATACAGAAATATTGACTGTATAATATAAAATGTGACAGAACAAGACCCTAACATGTGAAATATTAATGTATGTATGCATTTGCAAATAAATGACGTAAGGGAATGAAAAGAGAAAAAAATTATTGTAACCAATTAATGAGTAATGACCATGGTGACCATTAACTTAGGTATTCTAGGTGCAGAGCCACTCCATAGTCCTGTTGGGAATGCAGGTTTGGTTTTTAAATTACAAAGTGGGAAAATCACTTTTCTAGTACAGGTACTCTGTTTTTATTAAGTTTTTTTTTTTTTTTTTTTTTTTTTTTTTTTTTTTTTTTTTTGGTAAAAAGAGCAGACAATATTGAATGAGTGTTTAAAGTTAGGTTTGGAAGAATTTTTTTATATTGTGAAATCATATGTTCACTTTCCTATCTTTCCTCATCTTATTTTTTTTTCTCATTTTACTTAAGTGGAGTTATCTACCCTTCTGTAAATAACTCATTTCTTTTACAGCTCATGTTGTTGCACATTTTGTGTGATGATTAGTGGAACAAAGTCCATCCACCTCGTTGGCATTTAGTACTCCCAGCAGGACTAGATAGTTTTAACACATGACCCTGATAGGCCTACATGGGGGAGAGTAAAACGGACTGGGAGAGTTAACATTAGATGGAAGGAGAAAAGAGGCAATTTTAAAAAGGCCACAATGGGAGCACTTATTTACTTGGTCACATTTGGTACTCAAACAGTCTTCTTAACTTTCACCCTTTCCTGCTTTTAAAGTTTGGTTAATTTATGCTTCTTTTTAGGTAATACATTCATATGGTTTGAAATTCCAAAGGTATAATAGCATATAAAGGAGAGTTTCCTGTTGTCCTGCCGTTCATTTCCTCTTCCTGGAAGCAACCAATTAGCAGTTTCTTGTGTATACTTTCAGAGATGATCTATACAGATAGATGTATATACATGTATTCTTACCACCCACCTTTTCGACACAAACAACATCCTTAAAAACTATACTTTTTTTACCATTTTGTTTTCTTCACTTAACCCCAAATCAGTAAATGTGTCTTTGTTCTTTTTGTATAGCTGCATTGTTTGGATTTATCATAATTTATTCAACTGCTTTTACTGACACTGCAGTGTAATTTTTGCATGTATGTATATGGCATATATATGAACATATGTGTCAGATAAATTCCTAGAAATGAAATTGCTGAGTCAAAGGGTTATATAGATTTATAATTTTGATTGAGATTGCCAACTATCTCTATAGAGACACTCCTACCCACAATATAAGAATGCTGGTTTCCTCATACCTGTGCCTGCACACATTTCAACAGACTTTGATCTTTTCTAATCAGATGGGCCTATTTCCACTTTTCTCCTTTTTGTAGGTCTTAATCACAAGTAGTCTACTGACGATTTTCTGTTTTTAAGTGGTTCATTGTTTCCCATTTTGCATGAGAACATATGAAATAAAAAATATGCTGCTCTTCTATAAATGATACCATTAATTTCTAGGGATGATGTTCTTTGAATTTTTCATTCAGAGTTTTGATTAATAGCTACCTCTATCATTTATTTCCAAATTCTTTTTTTTAAAATTCCTGTTCTTAAGTAGATTTCCTCTCAATGTTAACATACTACTTCCAATTACATGTGAAAGATTTTGTTTGTTTTTTGTTGAACAGTTTTGGCATATTGCCCTGTCATAGACTTTCTGAAAAATTTACGCACATCACATTTAATAGATTCAAGGTTGTTACTTTTGCAGTTTCTCCTGGAGCCTGATATATTGTGGGATTTCAAATCTTCTCTAGCTCACTTTAAATGATGTGGCACAGAGACTGACCATTATGTGCTGTTCAGTATGGTCCTGGAACATAGTAAAATTCACCCCTAGGAAACTCAGTGTGTTTTCATTATCAACCTTTATTAGCCAGTGGAGCTTAACTGAAGTGTTAACTGTTCCATAACATAGTGAGTCAGGCATTGTGAAGGCATACTAACGTGTGGCATAGTATATTTCTTCATTTTACCCTGGTTTGAGCAGTGGTGTGTGTGTGTTGGTAACCTTGGTGACAAAAAGAGAAAGGATGCCAGGGATGTTTGTGTTTTATGTGGTTAAAGGGGAAATGTGGAATTTCCCTTTAGTGTATTGCTGTAAATTTTTAAATATGATGAGAAGAGGGTTGCCTAGCTGGCTCAGTTGGTGGAGCGTGTGACTCTTGATCTGCAAGTTGTGGGTTTGAGCCCCATGTTGTGTATAGAAATTACTTAAAAATAAAATCTTTTTTTTTTTTAAAGATTTTATTTATTTATTTGAGAGAGAATGAGCTTGAGAGGGGGGAGGGCAGAGGGAGAAGCAGACTCCCTGCTAAGCAGGGAACCAGATGTGGGGCTCGATCTCAGGACCCTGGGATCATGACCCGAGCTGAAGGCAGACGTTTAACTGATTGAGCCACCCAGGCGCCCCACTTAAAAGTAAAATCTTAAAAAAATATATGAGAAGACTTTGGAACTCGCTAGGAATTTGCACCGTTTGTTATTTAAATTCTGTGATTTGTTAAACATTTTTTTTTCCAGGATCCAAAAATTGATTTAATAGTGGCCATTCTTCGTAATTGTCTTGGGTAAATTTTGATTTACTAAAATTTTATTTTAATTACATTAACAGTTGAATGCCATTTACCATTTGTTCTATCAGGGATTTAAGTGTTTTGATTTGGTTCTGTTGAGGAACCAATAATTAGCCTAGTACTTCACAAATGATTTCTGACATTTTAACTTTTGTAGATGGTAAAATTAAAAAATTTAATAGGGTTGCATAATGCTAGCCAGAGGAGGTTGTAGATATGTTCTGAAAATATTTTTCTTCTTGAGAAAACGTAGTGGAGGATGAATGTCCTTTAGAAAACAAATGCTTTGTCCCTTAACTAGGAACCTTTAGAGATGCTCTGGAGAAAGAAATTTATACATATATACAAGTACTATAACACATGTAATTTTCATGATTTTGGACATTCTCTTGAAGTATCTCTATGCTACTAACTTCTAAATATTCTACAAATAGTCCTGATCTTTTTATAGGAGGCATTTCTGTTTATATGTACCTCTATCTATTCTGGAAGAGTCTAGTGATTGGTATCCAATCTCCCATTGGTGTTCCATTTTGTATACAAGTATTTGGGAACCATATATGGCTTTGCTTTGTTAAAAACATTTTTTGTTATGGATCTTTTGTTACTTAGATCATTTCAGGAAAAAGACTGAGGCTAAGTTGCATGGGAACTGTCATTGACTGAATAATGTGACAGATCTACTTTTCCCCAACCACCAGTATTTTCCCATTTTTCGGAGTTCAGTCACCATAGGTCAGATTCTTTTTGTAAATAAATGACAGTCAGGGCTTAGTTCTCTTTACAATGTTGTAAGTATCTTTGTGACAAAGTTTTAGAGGGCTGAAGTTGGCATACTGCTCACAATACTTTAATACTATAAAATTTAATAATGTTGAATTTATCAAAGACTTCTTTAGGAATCTTTGACTACACTTGGTTTTATTTTATACCTCCTTGCTAAGCCAAATAGTAATATGTTAAAAAGAACTAGCGACAGATTTTTTAATCCCATGAACCAGAGAACAAGTACAAATTTTTGGTCTTCATATTAGGCTTCACAGCAGTATGATTAAGTACATATAAATAGGTCATATACTTTGTTAAATTGTGAACATTTCTCACCTGAGGGGGGGGGGGCTGTACAGCATGGGTCGAGATCATGCTAGAACTCCCAGTTTGTGTTCAGTAGCTATTGACTGATGATCATAATGATAATAGAGGACAAATTGGAAGCTGGGTTGAAATTGCAATCAAATTTCCTTAGATTTGTTTTGTTAATGTACATGATTGATAGAATTAACTGTGATGAAACATTTTGGTTTTCTTTGTTTTTAATTCTAGTCAGAGTTTAAAGTTTCTAGGAAGTGTCCCAGAGGTTACATCATATAACCCCCTGCTTCCCAAGGTACAGTGTTTCTGTATGTCAGTCAGAATTTGTTTTCTGTAAATTTGACCCAGCGGTTCTGCTTCTGTCTTTTGGTATCCTGTACAACAAAGGATAACCCTTTCTCACTTAACAGCCTTTTAGATAAGTGATGAGTTGTATTTCCCTTTGAGTCTTGTGGCTATTCTGTCGGAAGCCATTTCTTCTAATGTTTCTCTCATGAGTTTGCCTGTCTTCACACCCTTGGGCATATGCTTTTAAAAGTTTTTAAATGTCTCTTTATGTGTGACTTTCAGAACTGAACCTAACGCCTCAGATATATTCAGACCAATGCACAAGTTAGTTATTAAGTCAGGAAACTGATTTTTGTGTGACTGGATTGTGCAGGGTTTAGACGCTGCACTAGGCAGTGGGCTTGATGGAACTGTCACTGTTTTCTCTGTACACTTTTGTATGGTTTGAAATTTTTGCAATATGTATATCTTTTGTTTCAGAAGAGAAAGAAAACTAAAACTAGCCTATGCTTTGTACATGTGCAAATTCAGGCTTGTCTGGACATACATGGAAGTTAGGAGAGCCTAAGAGGGGCAAGTGTTTGTGTATGGGGGTGTGCTTTTGCATGAAAGATCAAAAAACCTCATGGGAAGGAATTCCGGAAACATAATTGAGTGTATTCAAGCATTGTCCCTGGAGATTTTATTATTATTTTTAATTTTTATCTTTTATGAGATGGGTAAATTCTTTGTAGAGCAGTGTATGGCCTCTTGGTATCATCTTCTGGCATTGCCCTTCTCCTGAATGACTTGTGCTAGGGCCCTGAGGCGACAAGGTGTTAGTACATATTTATTGATCTCTTACTATGTATTTGCCCTTGGGTATCGAGGGTGATTCTCTATTTTCTGACATAAAGGTGCATGGAACATGATATGAAATATATGAAGGAGATTAGAAGTAGAAGAGGACATATATGTAATCAGATCTAGGAAGAGAGCAGGGTAATGAGCATTGACCCTGTAGCCTGTGTTAGGATAGCAGGGAGCTTCTAGACTAAGATCTGTAGAATCCATGGAGGAGACCCAGAAGTGGCAGTGGCGGGCAGAATTTGCTATATCCGCATCTGGGCATGGAGTCATTTCATTATCATTGTTGAGCACCTACTGTGTGCTCAGTATTGGTCTAGGTACTGAAAATACAGGGATAAGCAAAACAAAGTGCTTTGTGTTGTGGACCTTATATTCTAGTAAATGGGACTGATAGTTCAAAGTATATAAATAAATAAGCAGTTGTAATTTAGTAAGGTGATGTGCTAGGGAATAATTAGGGGAAGAGGATGAGTGGAGGTAGGGTCTTTACCTGTAAATTGGGTGGTCAAGAAAGGCCCTTCTGACTGAGGAGGCAACATTGATTTAAGAGTAAGAAGCCAGTGATGGGAAGAGCCAGGAGAACAGCATTGTAGATACAGAGAATGGCAAATGCAAGGGCCTTGAGACAGGGAAGAGCTTGGTGTGTTCAAGAAATAGAAAGGGGGCCAGTGTGGCAACAACGCTGTGAGCAAGGAGGAAAGCAGAGTGAGATGAGGTAGGTCTAGTGTCAGAATGAGAGACGAAGTTCAAGGTACTGAGGAGGATAACACTGGGAATTATCATGGGACAACTCCTGGCGATGTAAGAGGGATTCTGATTCTTTTGGATTAGAGCTGAGCTAGAGAGTGTAGGTTACTCTTATTGTGATCTTACCAAATCTACAAACTGGTGTGTTTTGTAAATTGGTTTTGGTCAGTTTCTGGGAAAGAATTCAAAACAGTTTTTGAGCAAAGAAATAACTATATAGCCTTCCAAAGTCGCTCTTTGGATGTAAAATACTCATTTTAATATATGTTTGTTTTGAAAAGTTATTTATAGTTAAAAGTTATACATTATTATTTTTTCATTGTTATTTACATGCCGATTACATTTTTTGTTTTGTTTTGTGTTCTTTTAGATTTTCTTTATAACTCTAAGAAGCAGCTTGTTGCCCAGATGGCTTCTGTTTTCATTTCCTTGTGATGTTATAACCTCTTCTACTTTAATAAAGAAATGTTGCATACACACTGAGGAGTTGTTTACAAATTATGTTGGTAACACTTTTGTTAGAGTATGCCTCAAAGATAAAGTGAGTGTTAGGATGTTTATTCTAGGTCTGATATGTTGAGCTGAAAAAGGTTTTAAAATGTGTCTATTTTTAAAAAGAATGCTTTAGCCTGTTGGTTGGTTAGTGCACCCAATGCCAAAAGTTATGTTTTCTGACCTTTTTATTATCTTAACTGGGGGGAGTTTATAAGATTTAAAGTTTTTCATTTCTGAATCTTTCAGAGAGGTTACTTGGGTAGAGTTAACATATTATAGGAGAAGCTGTCCATTGACACTACAGTAAACTCAGATTTTCATGCCTTAAACACATTAGTAATGGATAAAAGTGTCATCACTATCATATAGATGTAAGTCTACAGTAATAAATCATAATGCCTTGGTAAATGATTTAACTTCAAACTTCATATTTAGGTCAACTTTTTATAAATTCAGAGCAAAAATGAGTTTTCCTGTGAGCTTTGCAAACTAATGAATTTTTCCAACCAACTTATGAATTACCTGTAGTACATTAATATAAAATAATACACGGGTATAAACAAATTTTATTTATCTATATTTTTTTAAAGATTTATTTATTTTATATAGAGAGAGTGCACAGATGGGGGGGAGGGAGAGGGGGAGAGGGAGAGGGGTGAGAATCCACACTGAGTGCGAGCCCAACACGGGACTTGATCCCATGACCCTGAGATCATTACCTGAGCTGAAACCAGGTCGGACGCTTAACTGACTGAGCCACCCAGGCACCCCTAAAACAAATTTTTGATACAGTTTTCTTGATCGTGTCTTAACATTTAAAGTGACCCAATAGCGATTAATTTCTAGCTTTAAAAAAACACTTCAGGCAATTATGATTATGTAATAATGAATGGTCAAACATTTGTGAATATTTTATTACCAAAGCTAGTATGCTAGTCTTGTATTTTTTATTGACCTTTTTTACATTGATTTTTTAGGGTTTATATTTTCTCCCAACATATCATTTTAAGATTATATTTTAGTGGACAGTATTCTACATGCTGTTTATTGTAGTTACTGGAAGTATAAGGGCTGAAGCACAATGCCTGCATATGAGTCCTGGCTCTGAAATTTATCAGATGTATTTATTTGGACAGATTACTTAACTATACCCCAGGTTCTTCATCTGTCAAATGGGGGTAAAATATTTACATCATAGCATTGTCAAGTTGAATAAATTAATACATGTAACGTGCCTGGCACATAGTAAGTACTTCGTGAAAGTTACCTAATAATAATAAAAGTTCTCTTATAGTGGGGTGCCTGGCTGGCTCAATTGGTGGAGCATGTGACTCTTGATCTTGGGGTTGTAAGTTTTGAGCCCCACTTTGGGTGTAGACATTACTTAAAAATAATAAGGTCTTTAAAGAGAGGGAGGCAAACCAGAAAAAGACTCTTAACTATAGAGAACAAGCTGAGGGGAGGTGGGTGGGGGGATGGGCTAAATGGGTGATGGGTGTTAAGGAGGGCACTTGTGGTGATGAGCACTGGGTGTTATATGTAAATGATGAATCACTAAATTCTACTCCTGAAACTAATATTACAGTAGATGTTAAGTAACTGGAATTTAAATAAGACCTGGAAGCATGATAAATAAATAAATAACAAAAAATAAAATTTTTAATTAAAGAAGTTACTTTATAGTAATAAATACCAGGAATATCTTGTTGAAGCAGTTTTAACACCATTTTTGGAGTAATATTTCTAGATCTGTCACTTCTTTGATAATGTCATCTTCAAAATTCAATTTTCCTTTTCTTTTTTGAAGAAGTTTTATATTTTTAAGGTTTTTATATTGAATTTTTTTAGAAGCTCCCTTCTACACACACACACACACACACACACGCACACACCCTGTGGTTTAAATTATTTCTTGAAGTATCTTATAAAAGGTGAATAATAAATATTTGTTGAATGAATGGGCCATTTCCTTCTTTCATCTGTCAGATCTTGCATAAACTCTCAAAGAGATATAAAAGGAGGGTGGGTATTAGTAATACCTCCAATGAGACATTCTTTCTGCAGTGATTACCATTCACTGTGGCTTTTCCTTTTTTAAAATTTTTTATTTTAAAAAAATTATTATTTAATTAATTTTTTAAAAAAGATTCTATTAGCGAGAGAGAGAGAGAGAGAGAGAGATGTGCACCTGTGCATGACTGGGGGAAGGGCAGAGAGAGAGGGAGAGGTGGATTCCCCGCCTACCTGCGGGACCAGGAGTGGGAACAGGAGCAGGAGCAAGTAGCCTGATGCACAGCTCCATTCCCAGACCTTGGATCATGATCCAAGCTGAAGGCAGATGTTTAACTGACTGAGCCGCCCAAATGCCCCTGTTTTTTAAAATTCTTATAAAGTGCCATGATAAGCTGTATTGCTGGTGAGAGGCAGTTTCTACTGGGGACAGTTTTTTCCTCCAGTGAGGGATAAATTTAATTATTAGAGAATATACAGGTGAAATGTAGACTGCAAAAGACACAAGAAATGTGTCTGCCATTTGCACTCTTTCCAGGAGTTTTTGCAATTCAGCAGCCTTTGTGTGTAGAACTCTGTGCTGCTTACCTTGCCATCTTACTTTTCTGGCCATAGCCAACTGGACCTGGCATGGGTGCCTCACCCAAATGTAGCCGTATATAGACAAAGTTAGGAGATCTGTATGTGATCATGGTATTTACAAGCTCTATGCATTTTATGAAATATAAGATCTAAGTACTCTCAATTTTAGCTGTACAACTGAATGTTAATCATTGCTGCTCATTCATTGGTTTATTTACTTATTCCATAAATATTTATTGAACATATATGCCAGCCACTGTTCTAGGCACTGAGAATACAGCAGTGTAAAGAAAATAAAGTCTGCACTCTCTCAGACCTGTATTTTAGGGGAGAGAAGAAGAGACAATAAACAAATAAAAATAGTTGGTGATAAATAGTTTGGGGCAAAACAAAGGAGTGTAAGGAAATGGAGGGGTTGTTGAATGGGGATCACTAATTTATAGAAGGTGAACAAGTAAGGCCTCACAGTTAAGATGACATTTGACTGATGATTTGGATGAAGTGGTCTTGGGGAAGGCATTTTGGGCAAAGAATAAAGACCCTGAGGTCTTTTGTTTGCTTGGCGTGTTTGAGGAACAGCAACACTTGAGTGGCTGGAATAGACTTAAGCAGGGAGAGTGGTAGAAGATGATTTTTGAGAGTTGGGGTAGTTATTTCCCAAGATTAACTGTATTAATTGTATTAAAATCTATAGCAGTTTAGTTGATAGGACAGAAGCATGTCGCTTTAAGATTAAATAGGACCACGTTAATATAGTGAGAGTTTTTGGTTGTTTTTGGAACACGGTACACAGTAGTGTGGTACACAGTAAATATATGTATTTTTTTGGTTTGAAAAGTCTGCTGATTGCGATATTATTTTATTCAGGCCTGATGTTAAGTTTTAATAGTATTTGAGGTTTAAAAGGTTAATACTAGTATTTGTATTCTTAGTATTGTTGTTTTAGTATTGTAGCAAGAGTAACTGATTATAAATGAGAAGTTGGGTCAGATTACATATATATAGTTCAGTGATAATAACTTTTATGAGTGGTGACTAATTGCCATCACCCTTACAATAATATTCACTTTGAAAGGTAAGGTGAAACAAAAAATTATTTTTGTCTTAACTTCAAGATTTTGTCCTTACCCTTATTTTTCAATTTCATAATGAAAATGGAGAAATTTTAGTATCTTTTGGGTAATCATTAAAGTAACGTGAAGATTATTAAAGGCGTATTAATATGGAAAATGATCAGCCTATTTTGGGAATTTTCAAAAAATAGTTGAAGTTGCCTTTTAAGTTTTACTTTCAGAAACATTTCCTGACAAGTTTTGGTCTCATTACAGTGGATGATCATGAGGGGCAGCTGGCTGGCTCTTTCTGTATAGCATGCCACTCTTGATCTCAGGGTCATGAGAGTTCAAGCCCCACCTTGGGTAGGGAGCCTACTTAAAAACAAACAAACAAACGAACAAACAAAATAATGGATGATCATGAAAATGTTTCATTTATACCTGGCAGGAATGACCTTTTTAAAGTCTGCTAACCTATCAGGTGAACTGGTAACCATAGTCCAATTGTCTTGGCTTTTGTTCTAGTCACTAGATTGTAATTTTAAATTAAAGTAGTTAAATATTTCTTTGGGGGAGGGGAAGTTTTCCTAAGAGTTTTTTCATTTTATTGTCATCATTAAACCTTCATTCTTTTTAAGATTTAAGTTTTATTATCGCTAGACAGTTAGCTAAGTTATCCCAATTAAGATTCATAATAAAAAGTTTCATAATCAACTGTATGATCTTTTGCATCAGTGAAACCCCACCCTTTTTATTTGTCTGAAGGAGGGACAAGAAATATTAGAAACAAAAATTTTCTCATCAAAGGAGATTGTTATGTAACGGAGAAATTTATTCTAATGGGGAGCTACTTTATAATTCAATCTAATGGTAAAGCTCCTAATATAATGTAGATGATTCACTTTTCTACAGTTGGTAACAATTTTAAAACTCATTTTTCAATGATTTTGTGAAACAAGTATTTTCTTCAATAAAATTTGGAAGTTGGTTTATCAAGCTGTTTAAGTTCTTGTGCTTGTTTCATTTTTGATGATGTAGATTTTTATAAATGCAGTATACTCGAGTTTCATGGTCAAATTTGGTTTCCACCAGAAATGATGATTATTATTTGCATTGGTTTTTAATTTTTTTAATCTTATGAAGTCATAGTCTTTTAAAAAGGAAAATAAAAAATAAAAACCATTAGGAGAAAGTAGAACCTGGTGGTGACCAGGGTTGGGGGGAGAGGGAAATGGGGAGTTGTTTAATGGGTATAAAGTTTCAGTTTTGCAATTTGAAAAAATTCTGGAATTCTGTTGTATAACAATGTGAATGTATTTACCATTACTGAACTGTCACTTAAAAATGATTAAGATGATTTTTAAAAAGGAAAAATAGCAGTATGTTGAACTGCTGGATTTTTTTTTTAATTCATTACATAGCATATACAGGACTGCAGAAATTGGTGTGACTTTTATTTGATCAACAGAAAATGATTTGTTTATAAACGCTTGTTATTTCTTTATAGGTATTACAAATACACATTTTTAAAAAAGACTTTTTCCCCTTGAAGTTACCAGAGAAATTTGAATAGCATTTAGACAGGAATGAGTAGACAACAGATTATTAGAGACTTTTCCTTGAAATTGTGGAAACTAAAATTTAACTTCAGGGATTGGTGTAGTTATGGTAATGTGATTTCTTAACTAAATTGAAAGATTTACCAGGAAATAGCCTCTATATTTAAAGACAGTGGAACGTTTGTCAGAATTGGCAAACTACATCCTAGTTCAGTAATTCTAATGCATTATGATGTGCCTTCTCTTTAAACACACATACATCCCAGAAAAACTTGATGTATATTGCTCCTGCCTTTTTTACACTGTTAGGTAACTCTTAAAGTTATACATATATCTAAACTAAAAGCAAAATGTCATAAATATGTCCATATATTCCTTGGTATGAAGTATGGATGTTCTTGTCAGTGTAGCGTTAACTGGTTAACACTCTGAAGCCTGGTTCTTCACTTATTGGTGGTGAACATAGCACACACTGAGGGAGCCAGTGTTGTGTTTTACTTCTGGCCATCTGGAAGCAGCTTCCTTGTTTCCTTTATAGTCTTGTAACATTATTTCTAAGTGGATGGTCTTTGCAATTCCAGTATTTTGAATGTTTTACCTTGGGTGGGTAAGAGTGTCACTGTTTTTCAGGTAACCCAGTTCTCTCTTCCCACTTCTTTTTGATATAAGTAAGTGAACTTTGGCATGCAGTGTAGCCTGGAGATGCACTCTGTAACCTTACTGAACATTTTCTTTTTTTCTTTTAAATTATTTTTTTAAAATTTAAATTCAATTAATAACATATAATATATTATTTGTTTCAGGGGTACAGGTCTGTGATTCATCAGTGTTATATAATACCCAGTGCTCATTACAACACATACCTCCCCAATGTCCATCACCCAGTTACCTCACCCTCCCACCCCCCTGGACATTTTCTTGATTTGTGTGTTTAAACATTCTTATAGCATTAAAAGTGGCCTGTGTTATTTGAGAAACGCTTCCTTTGTGTAATTGGCCTTTTTGACTTTTTCATATTTATAGGGATTTTTTAAATTGAAATTTGAGGAAGACAGTGAAACTCTGACTTTTAGTTTTTCATTTTAAAATGGCTTTTAAAAGTGGCCTGGAATAGATGAAATATAGTGAACAAAAAATATAAGAAAATTTGGCCTGTGGTTACATGTATATTTGTAAAATTTTACTTTAGTATAGTTGTCTATGAACCTCCTTAAAAATCAATGAAACATTATTAATCAAATGAATCTGTCTTGTCATGGCTTTATTTTTGTGGTAAGTATACATTATTTAACTTTTGATAGCAGGTCAGCAAATAAAAAGTTAAAGAAGATTACTATGCAGTAGAATATGGTTTAGTGTAGTATTACAACTATAACAGGTCATAGTGAACTCAGTCTGGCTGGAAGTGTTAAGCTATGAGCAGGAACATTAGGCCAGTGGTTGAAATTTATAGTATCAGTGATTTCTAGAGACAGTGCAATCTTTCATTTTGTAAAACACTCAAACCACTAACTGTTTCAGTTGTTTTTCTTTTCTTATCTGTTCTTTTTTCTTTTTCTTATTCTTTTCTTCTTTCTCTCTCTCTCTCTCTCTCTCTCTCTCTCTCTCTTTCTTTCTTTCCATTTTTCTTACTCAATTTCTTTCCCATTATTGGCTGGTCATAATGGCCCTTTAAGGGAGTTTGATGGGGGGGGGGGCGATCTTTGTGCATTGGATTGTTTTCAAGACAAACCATGAGGAGAAGCTAAACCATTCTTATTCCATCTTATATTAAGATATGGATAACATATAGATAAAACATTCTATCATATCTTGTAATGTTTTTCACATACAACCTTTTTATCTGTTCTCACTCATATTTTCATCATTTTATGGTATTTGTCCTTGCTTTGATTCTGATTTTTTAATCTTGGCAGAAATATTTTGGCAGAAGTTGTTGTAAGAAGCTAATTTTTAAGCTTCTGAATAAAACTTTCCACTGCCTTTCACCAACTTTTGAATTTTTCTTGTTTCTGGAGAAAATGCCACTAGAAGGAGGGGGAAGAAGAAAAAGTTAACAGTTTGAGAGGAGGCTAAAGCTAAAGCTCTTTTAATAGTAGGTTACTAAATTAGCAGCCATGTTTTTATTGATTTCTTTAAAAACTTTTTATTTATTTCTCTTTCAAACTTTTTAAAACACTATTTTTATTTATTACAGTGATGACTTTTTAGATAAATGTGGGCCATAAAGCATATATATTAGTGTTAAGTGATTCTGGATCATGGGTAATTCACATATCAATTTTCTGTGTTTTGATGTCCAACCCTCCCCTGCCAAACGTAAGGTTCAATAAACATTGCTTTGAATTACCAGCCTCTTCTATTGAAATCTCCCATTAACTCCTTGATTTGAGGAACTAAATGAATCCAGGCCCCATAAGGTAAACACCTAGAGTGTTTTAAAAAAGAAATTTTAATACAAGGAATTTGTAAACAGGTTTTAGTTGAGAAGAGAAACCCAGCAGGGTATGGCAGGGTAGTTTTGAAATGAGCCAACAGTAGGAGATTGCCATCTTTAGAACCAAGAGAAACCATTCAAAGATGTGGTGTTACTGGGGCTGGGGTGTGGAGGTTGTGTGGCAGGAGCTAAAAACACAGTGAGGACATGATCCAGAGCTGGGACCATGAAGCCATGGGCTGACTAACCAGAGGTAGAACCACAGAGAAGGTATAGAAAGGGAAGAAATATCAAGGCTTCTCTCCTAACCCCCAGGCCTCTGACATTGCCTCTCTTATTGGTGGGACCTCTCCAGAAGCCAGAGGAAGGGAGCCTGGAGAATATAGTTCTTGTTATAGAGCAAGGGGCAAAGAGGGGCAGGGGATTGTTATGAGAGCTAATAGACAAATGACCAGCATAGACAATACAAAAATACTGAATCCCCCCCCCACCCTTGGAAACTGCTAATATTAGTGCTTTCATAATCTAAGACACTCCTCCCATGGCTCAGGATCCTTATATAAGGTGGAAATAATTACGATGCTTATGGTTTCGGTTTTCCGGAACCCTTTGTATTTAGTGGCATTAAACTGTAACTACATTTGCTGCATGTATTTCTGCCAGTTTCTCTTCATTTTTGTTGTTTATATATTTTTGACAACAGAAGTTTATTATTTTCATTTGTTCACATTTTTTCTTTGTGTGTGTGTGTGTGTGTGTGTCTTCAAAGATTAGAAAGTCAGTTCCCTTGAGACACGTAATAACTATTCTATCCTGTCATTTGCTTTTGTAGGTTTTCAACATTTTTAAACTCTGTAATCCATCTGGAATTATTTTTGGTATGGAGTGCTGTATTATTTAAATGCCAATTAAGGTAGTTACTCTTTTTTGAGCTGACTACGAAGCAGACGCCTCACTAGCGCAGAGCCAGATGCAGGGCTTAATTTCATGACCCTGAAATCTTGAACTGAGACAAAACCAAGAGTTGGACGCTTTAACCCCCTGAACCACCCAGGTGCCCTGGTAGTTTATTCCTTTTTAAAGATTATCTATGCTTTGAGAATCTTGATCTTTTCTCTTTAAATTGCCTTGTCTATGCTGGATTTCTTTAAAAATTTGGTGGATATTGACCTACAGTAATATTCCAAATTTTATTTGAATTATTGTCCTTGCTAAATCCTTAATTTATTGACTAAAATGTACTTCTATTTTTAAACATGTTTGAAGTGACTATCCAAAGACATCGCCCCCTTTTATTTATTTAAGATTTTATTTTTAAGCAATCTCTACATCGAGTGTGGGACTTGAGCTTTCAACCCCCGTAATCAAGTATCTATCCCATGCTCTACAGACTGAGCCAGCCAGGTGCACCACACCTGGATGACATGCTGTGATTTAGGTTAGTTTTAAGAGCATTTGATATTAACTAACAAATAGCTGCAAGTTTAATATTGATGCATGCGCCTCTATTAATTGCTTTTTTATGTGCAGGTCCACAAATGACTGTCATGATTTTTATTTTTTAGTTTAATTATGGGGGAGTAGAATGACTGTGTTGAGTAATGAGCGTCTAATGTGTTTTGAACTTGGCCTTTTAAAATCAGTTGCTGTAATTATATTAATCTGCTAATAGTGGTATGGAACTTTGTCTAAATTTAGTAGGGAAGTAAAAGAGTATCAAAAGAAAGGAAAGGTTGATTACTTAATTATTAACTCCTTACCTTTTTTCTTGATAAGTTTATCTACTTGTGATGAAGATGTTGGAACTCTGAAAATAAGTAGAGAGGGCATCACTTTTTATTTTATTTGCTTAAGAAGTGTATATTACCATGACATGTTTGTGTAGTAACAGAATGGCAACTTAGCATTTAAAAAAAAATGGGTTGTAAGGGAGGGTGGTTGAGGAAAAATGTATTTAAAATGTATTATTTATCAGAAAAGATTCTGACAAACTACCCCCTCATTTTTAGTTTTGGAGTAAGAGACTTCTTTTCAGTTTTCAGTTCCTTTCTGGTCATAATTTTAAATTTTGGTGTAATTGGTAATGATTTAAAATGTTAATACAAATTTAAACTTTCTAATGTGGGAGTTTTCAACATTGTAGAAGTGGAATAATATAATGAACCCACTGTATCAATTGCTGAGGTTCATCTGTGTAGTTGCTTTCAGTTTATCTCTTCTTTCATTGACTTCTACCTTCACTTCTATATTCTTTTGAAGCAAATTCTAGCTATCATATTATTTCATCCAAATATTCTAGAATGTATCTCAGAAAGTAAGAATTTTTTTTTTAAAGAACTAAAAATAATTTTTTTTTAAAGTAATTCTACACCCAGCATGGCACTCAGACTCACAACGCGAAGATCAAGAGTCTCACGCTCCACCGAGCCAGGCACCCCAGTAAGAATTCTTTTTAAAAACATAATTACAAGGGCGCCTGGGTGGCTCAGTCGGTTAAGCATCTACCTTCAGCTCAGGTCATGATCCCAGGGTTCTGGAATCGAGTTCAGTGTTGGGCTCCCTGCTCAGCGAGAAGCCTGCATCTCCCTCTCTCTCTGCCTGCCCCTCCCCATGCTGTGCTCGTTCTCTCTCACTCTCTCTGTCAATTAAATAAAATCTTTTAAAAAATAAAAATAACATAATTACGGTACCTTTATCACCCCTGAAAAGTTGGCAACAATTTCCCATTTATCAGCTATTCAAAGTTCTCATTTTCATGACTGTCATCCATAGTATATATTTGTGTTATAAGAATAATTATTTTTAACAGTCTGTTTGAATCAGGATCCAGGTAAGGTCCATTTTTTAGGTTTAGGATTGTTTTACAGATTTCTTAAATCCATTTTAATCTGTAACTTCTTTGATTGTTTTTTCTTTTTTTTGTTGTTGAAGTGGGCCATTCGTGTCATGTAAACATTTTTTTGAGGGTTAACTTTAGTACAGAAAAATAGTGCTGGGTCAACATAGTGCTTTTCAGATTCATCTTTTGTTTACTATGTTCATGATTTTTGTCATATTCTTAATTTGTTATTTGCTTGCTGTTTTCATGACTCTTGCCCTGTTTTAATTCTCATTCTAGTCATTCACATTTATGGAATCATTGTTTTGATTTCTTCATTATGTTTTAAAATACCTCTTAAGATGAATGTAGCTGTTAAGATAAAACTTTTCATCCATGTATCATCTAAAATCATTTTGAACCCCACACATTAGGAAACATTGCTTTAATAGTAATGCCTCTTCGTCTTATTCCCTCTACTCACCTCCTGGGTTGAAATCTAATCAGTGACCCCAAGAGGGACCAACTTGAAACCTTAGATACATTTCCCGCGTGTCTCCCAAAACAAGGTACATTCTGTGCGAAGTATGGTTTTACTAGCACACTGCTAGTGAGGTGTGTTACCAATCTGAGATTATGGTCTAGCCAGCCCAGCATTTCTGTCTTTCAGGTTCAAATTCCATTACGTGTGACATGTAATTTTACAGGGGAAGGAAAAAACTAGGAAACTGCTTCTGGATTGTACTAAAATCTTTGGTTTCTTGTTGATGTATGGAATTAAGTGATGGCTGAAAACATTTTTCTTTTTGTTGAATAGGATTTAACTTTAGGGAAAGTTTAATTTGAAGATTATAAATTAAGAAAACACTGATAATTTTTTTAGTTTCTAAAAATTTGTAGAGAAGGCATTTTAACAAAATAATTTGTTTGAATATATGAACTTTGGGGAAATAGAAGTCATTAATTTACTTTGTGTGGATCAGTATATTTAACTAGGTTTTATATATAAGGATTATCCTTGTTTACATATCAAAATAAATATGCTGTGAATAACTTACAAAGCATTCACATACATTCTTCATTGTTTCTCATGTTATTCTACAAGGAGTTATTGTCCTCATTTTGCAATCTAGGAAGCTGAGGGAAGCCAGAGAAATCATGTGACTTGCTCAGAGACACATAGCTGGGCAGAAGAAATACTGAGATCCATGTAGAGATATATCTGATAGCACAGTGAAAAGGCTCTGTATTTGAAGTCAGATGTTTCAGATCTAGTGCTATTTATTAACTAGGTTGTATACACTTACATAATTTATTTCACATCACTAAGTGACAGTCATCCTCATTGTAAATTGGGATAGGTTGCTACAGAACTTTCTTGAGAATGAAATTAGATAATGGGTAAGTGAAAGCAATATAAAATTTGAAAAAATACGAAGTAATTTTTTTGCAAGTTCATATTAATGTTGTTTTATCCATCTTAGTAAAAAAATATTTAATAAATACTTAGAAATAAGTATTCATTGCCTTTAAAAAAAGTTTTTGTAGAAGTCTAATAAAACATTAACTAGAAGTCACTCCCATATGTTTTCTAACACAGTTTGGTTTATGTAGAGTTCCTTTTTCTGTAATCGGGAAAAATCGATGTACATTTCATTCATTTGGTGATTTTCATAGGCTCTGAGGATACAAAAATGAATAAGATATATTTCATTTCCTTGAAGAGATCACAGTTAGTGAGGGAAATAGACTTAAAAACAAGTGAATGTCAGCAGAGCATGGAGTTGTTTTACTAGAGGATGAAAGAGGGAAAGCTTTGGGAGAGATCAGTTATAATTGCATGATGTTATATATAGGAGACTCACATTCCTAATATTTGTCTAGGCATGGGGAGGTTATGCCCATATGAGGCTGTTGGACTGTAAGTTGTCATGAGTGGCTTTGTTGAAGCCTCATGTGATTCGTCAGATGATTAGATAAAGGAAGTTTACCTGAGGGTGAGGAGACATTCCCCTACCAGGTTTATCTCTACTACTAAGAGGAGGGAGGTGTCATGAAGGAAAGGAGTAGAAGTGAAAAGAAGCGAATGTTTTAAGAACAGGGTCACAAGGTGACTACCTGCCTAATGGACATCAGTTACTTGATAGAAGAACCAGAAGAAAGTACAAATTTCTATTCTTGTTTGACACTAAGCAAATTGTATTTCTCTCCCGTTCATCTATTGTTGCTAGTTTCCAAGTTTATTTCTCTTAGGCTTACCCGTTCAGTCGTGTTAGCACTCTAGGATTCTGAGTACAATCTCTCTCTGGTTATGTATTATTATTATGCTAGAGCTATGTCATCGAATGATGTGATAAAGTATTCAATAAATAAAAGCATTTGTTTCACACACTGCATGGCTAATGTAATATATATAGTATCTCCAGAGCCTATGTATATATATAGTTGGGAAATTAGATGGTTGAAGTGAGTGAATTAGTGTATACACCGTATGTTTAAGGAATAGTATCACCTCTAATGGCTTTTCTCTCTCTTAAAAAACATAAATTATGTCACATCTCTGTGGTGAAAGGCCAGTAGATTTTGAATCTGGACTAAGTATCAATAGGAGGTGTCATAGGCCTCCTCAAGCTCAGGAAGGCAGAACTGGGGGGTCAGTGTGCTTCTTTGAGATCCCTTAGCTTCACCTCTCAGATGAATCCTATACGTCTAGGTTCTGCCACCGTGGTATTAGTAATAATTCTTATATTCCAACCACTTAGTACAGAACTGTGGGTTACTATCTGTAAATACCTAGCTTAATACTAGCATTTATTTTCTTAAAATAGTCTTTACATTTTTTTTCTGTATTTGGAAGTATAACCAAGTAATAAAGGATAGTATTAGATAAGAATCATTTAGCTTTTGATAAATCAGGTAAGGTTTCGTTTGTGGCCTCTAGATAAAAATGCTATACTTATGTATAGTGTTAAGGCTCTAGGAGATAAGAGAAAGATCTTTGATGAGTAGGATATGTTGATACGTTAGATCTCATGGTAAGCTCTCTAGACCAAAATTTCACTCTAGACTAAAATGCTGTGATGCCTTTTCTTATAAGGAATTTTTGGGTGACATACACTGCAGTTTGCCTCTCCAGTACTTTTCATCCCCTCTTTCCTTACTACGAGTACCCAGTTTTCTTTAGGGTGGCAGTGTGCCCAGTGAAGAGATTTGCCTTTGTAGACTCATTGCAGTGCAGTCTAAGATAATGTCTGCTAGGTTATATTTCTGTTTCCCTAGGTCAGGTCCTCTTTGTCAGGGAACTGAACCTAGTGCTTGGACTTTCTACCATTTGTGACAATTAAAATTAGGTGAAATCTATGTATGTCGGTGGCTGGGGAGAAAGAATGAAAGAACCTGGGGCAGTGATGTCATTGCAGAGCTGCCTTGGACTATCCACTTTTGCCCTTCCCTTTATATGAAGAAAAGAATTTCTTTTTTTATTAAAACCACTGTAGAGGGGCACCTGAGTGGCTCAGTCTGCTAAGTGTCTGCCTTTGGCTCAGGTCATGATTCCAGGACCCTGGGATGGAGCCCCAGATTGGGTTCCCTGCCCAGCGAACAGCCTGCTTCTCCCTGCCCACTCCTCGTGTGCTCTTCCGTGCATGCACGCTTTCTCTCTCTCAAATAAATAAAATCTTTAAAAAAGTAAAATAAAACTAGCGTAGAAGGATTTTCTGGTATGTGCAGTTGATTATAATCCTAACTTCACTACATAAGAAACATTTTATCTCACACCAGAGTCTTTGTTACTAAAAGCTGTTAGTACCTCCCAGATATACATTTTGTCAATGAACTTCAGCCATTGTAGAACTTGACCAGCTGGGATGGAGAGGTTATTAGAAAACAGCATAATTGCAGTATAATTTAAATATGATAGCAGTATCATCAAGAATCATATGACTTCCTGAACAGTTAGTTGAAGAAATTGGATCCAGATAAATTCCTGCAGTTTGTTTTCTGTGTGGTGTTTGCAGCTTTCTTACCTCTTGCAGCCTGGCCATTCATTCCTTAAAAGATATAGCCACTAAAACCTATGGGACATGGCACATATCCAGAAAGTCGCTGTTTCTCCTTGCTGATTTTAGCCTGCCTTTGCTCCCTTAAAGAATTCATTAGGAATGGAGACTCCATTGTGTTTACTGGTCCCATGCTGCAAATGTTCATGAATTGCTTTATTGACTGTGCATAATGCGGGGGTCATTGCTATGGTGGGGTGGGAGTATTAGGCTTTCCTTCGGTTGCTTTGCGAATGAGCTATGTGTGCTTCCCTGAGAAATTTCATGTGGTGTAAGGGAGCCTCTGGAAGGGTGTTTCTTGGCCTACTTGTATAAGAATTATCTGGTGTCTTAATAAAAATACACATTCCTGTGCCTCACTCAAGACTTACTGAATTAGAATCTCTACAGAAGAAAGTGGGAGTCTGTGTTTTTAACAAGTGACGCAAATGATTCAAGGACACAGATACTTGAGAAATAAAACTTTTCAGCCTTCCTAGATTCCTTCACCCTTCTACCCAAGTCCCTCAAGTTGGGTGTTTGTATTAAGATGCTGAATTAACCTGTTCTTTTGTTGAGTTCATCCTTCATTACAGGCATTTGTTGTTGATGCTGTTTTTAACTTGCTGAATGGTTGTCCTGCATGTGAAATAAACTTTTAGGTTGTTTAACGTTTGATAAAAGTACTTTGTCTTGGAGTAATTGATATTATTCTTGAAACATTTTTTTTTTACCTTCAAATAGTCAGGGAACTGTTTTTCCATTAATGGTGCTTATCTGACTTGCAAGATTTATATTCATTCAGGTTTTTCAGAAATTCCTGTTACCTTCATTTTATTGGGGAAAACTTTTTTTCTTTTCTTTCATAGATGTTGATTTTTAGTCATCCTTTCCCAAAGTCCTTTAGAAATGGGAGTATAATTTCTCCCCCTGCCTTAGAGGAAGAGATGTTTATTCTGTCCTTTAAACACTGGAAATAATTTTTAAAGTAGAAAAAAAAATCAGCCCTACTCTTAAAATATCTTGCTTTTACCTTTAAATAGTTTTGTGAAAAATGTGGTGTCACTTCTAAATCATATCTTTGCCATTATGTGCACACTATCAGCAGTCTTACAAGAAATATCTCTTGTTATTTTTTTGGTACAAAAATTTCATTTCCAAGTGAAATACACAAGCAAACAAACCTTTTTTATGATCCTAATATATATGTCTTTGAAATAGAACACTTACACATTTTAAAGTATTCTTACTTTTTGAGAGGTTTTTCAGCAGTGCCAGTGTCAATTTAGTTAGTACTTGTTTCTGAGGCCTCCTAGTTGAGCATGTGTTTTGCATTCCCCTCACACTTCCTTTATTGGGCTGTTTTAGTCGTCATAAAATGCCTTGCCTTTTACTAAAGCAAATGCCATAAAGCATTTGCCTTAAGGGCGTTATTTCTCCATGAGTTAAGGTGGAGTAAGAGTACTAAGGAAGTGAAGTAAACTGTGAGTACAGCTCATCTCCTTTTATGGAAAAGTAATTTTTCAAGGAAGAATTACTTTGTATACCACCCACTGAGAGGCATTTCAGAAGATGCGCCTTTTGAAATGGTCATAAAGGTGTGTTTTCTTCTGTTGATGAAATACAAGTAGCCCTAGAAGATTTGGCAGTCCTTCAGGCTCAGTATGTGGGCTCTTTTTAGTCAGGAGGGAATAGAGTAGATGACTGAGACAAGTTATCCTAGCAGCTGTGAACCAGGCATACGTCAGTCTGGGAAACTCTTTCCCTGGTTCTAGAACTTTACAGTCTGATTGGGAATATTTGATCATCTTAAATTACACTACATGCAATCCCTATGAATGCATACACATGTATATTATACATATTTCAGATATGTATGTGGGTGATAAATATCATATAAATGAGGAAGGAATATAGGCATTTATCATCAATGTACATAATTTATGTTAATGACTTTGTAATTACTCTATTTAGAGGGTTTTTAAAAAATGAATGTCTGCATACTTATTTTTTTGACCAATACATATCTTTATGTGGCTGTTAATAACAAAAATATCAAATATAAAGTGTGGGTAACCTTATTAATGAGTGTTATGATGAGTTATATGCAAATTTTAATTAACTAAAATTAATAAATTTGCAGATTACCTAAACATCTGTTAACAGTGACAAAAATATTATAAATACTCTTTATGAAAATTTTTCTATATACTTGATTCTATGTAAAATAATATTTGAATGATTTTAGATAATATTTTAAATCTTCAAAACCTTGACATTTGCAAACATGCTTTAAATTCAGTTTTTCTCAAAATTTAACCTCAACAAAAAAATGTTTATTTAAAGATTTATAAGTAAAATTGCTACAATTATAATCCCATCAGCTGTACTTATTTATTCATAGTACTTAAATTTTTTTTTTTTTAGAGTGGGGGAAGGGGCAGAGGGAGAGGGAGAATCTTAGGCAGGCTCAACGCCCAGCATGGAGCAAACATGAGGCTCTATCCCACCACCCTGAGATCATGACCTGGCGAAATCAAGAGTCAGATGATTAACCCACTGAGCCACACAGGTGCCCCCCTAAAATTCTTGATTACATCCTACCATACAATGGTGGATGAAGAATTGGTTAGATAATTCAAAGGAGTAAATGGTCAAAGTTAATTTATTTTGGGTATTGCATGTATTATCGTTCTAAAATTTCTCTTTAGTTTGATATTTATAATTTTATGTGGGCTGATATTAAAATAAGTCAGCATTTCTAATAATTGTGCAAATGGCAGGAGAAACTAATTTAGGGTTAAAAAAAATGTGTCTAGGGGCACCTGGGTGGCTCAGTCGTTAAGCATCTGCCTTCGGCTCAGGGCGTGATCCCGGCATTCTGGGATCGAGCCCCACATCAGGCTTCTCCGCTCGGAGCCTCCTTCTTCCTCTCCCACTCCCCCTGCTTGTGTTCCCTCTCTCACTGGCTGTCTCTCTGTCAAATAAATAAAATAAAATCTTTAAAAAAAAAATGTGTCTAGTCAGCTAATGATTCAAGAAGGTAAATGATTCTTTAGAGTACTGTTTTAATAAATAACAATGTTGCAGTGTTAAATAATTCAATAAAGTAGTTTGGGTTCTACCTAGAGGAAGGTAGGAGTGGGTTCTTAATATACCTTTTAGTTCTATGACTGATTCTTTTTGTACTATATGTGAACATGAATTTTTTACTATAATATTAAATGACTATGTGCCATTGCTTTTTATACAGCTTTATCTGTCAGAAGTTTTTTATTCTCCATTTCTTTTATAAAATACCATTTATCTATTCCCAGTGGGAATTTTTACATGCTAGTGCGAACCTTGTTTGTGTTCACTAAGAGATCCTTGATATATTGATTTAAGGATGTGGCCACTTTTTCGTTGTGGAAAAAAATGCAGTGATGATCACTTAGTTCAAAACAAAAGTCAGAAATTGATTCTGGCTGCTGACAGGATTGATTTACCTGGCATCTAGCATTTGCATTTAAGGTAAGATGCTTTACCCTCTTCGGGTATTTGACTAAATAATTTTCCTTGCATAACTTCTGAACTCTGACGTTGAGTATTTTTATCTGGTATTTTAGAGTTAATATTATCATATTACAGAAACTTTTACTATTGCTAGTTCATATTTAAATCTTGGAATAATTTCCTCTTTTTTTGGGGCTGAGAACAAATCGAATATTGAATAATCTCTTTGGAATGTGTCGTCACTGTCTGGCTGACTTTGCTGAATACATCACTTGCATATTATATGCCTTCGGAAGTTTTCAGTGACAACTAAGGTTCATAACCCTTACAACTGAGACATGTAAGCTGTGCCTTATTTTTTCATAGCATCAGTAAGATGAATGTCCGTTTCATTCTTCTCCATCTCATTTAAGTTAGAGGTTTCTTGTGCCAGAATCAGATGAAGGAATATCATTTTTATAATAAGATAGAGATCTTTAACCTACTTTTAAAAACGGTCCATTTAGAATAATTACATAATTGTCAATATTGATACACTTTTTTTCCAGCTAAGCTCCTGAACTAATTCCAGAAGAGCTAGTTTTAAGAATTGCTTTTTTCCCATTTTACAATGGTTAAGAGATAATATAGCCAAATTAAATTTATGAAGCAGAATCTTCTATATGTATTTTCTAGCTTGAAAATATTATTTATTTATGATTTATTACTAAAAATAATCAATGTCAGAGTTCAGAAGTTATGCAAGGAAAATTAATTAAACATCTGAATACCTCAAGAGTTTGGAAGAGGGTAAATTTTCTTGTCTCAAGTGCGGATGCTAGATGCCAGTTAAATCAATGCTGTAAACATTCATGTACAAGTTTTTGCATATAAATATGTTTTTATTGCTTTGGGTAAATATCTGTGAGTAGAATTACTGGATCATATGGTAATTTTACGTTAAACATTTGAGGAACTTATGAGACTGTTTTCCAAAGTGGCTGTACCTTTTAATTCCCATCAGCAGTGTTAGGAGGGTTCTGCTTTCTCCACGTTCTTGTCGACCCTTGGTATTATCTGTAGTCATCTTAGTGAATATGAAGTGGTATCGTTGTTGCATTTTCCTGATGGCTACTCATGTTGAGCATCATTTTATGTGCTTATTGGATATTTGTATAACTTCTTTGGAGAAATGTCTACTCAGATCCTTTATTTTAAAAGTGGGATATTTCTCTTTTTATTATTGAGAAGTAAGTTTTTTTAAAAAATGTTCATTCTGGAGACAAGTCCCTTATCACATATATGATTTGCAAATATTTTTTCCCATTCTGTGGGTTGTCTTTTCACTTACCCTTTGAAGCATCAAAGTTTTTAATTTTGATGCAGTTCAGTTTATCTGTTTTTTCCTTTGTTGCTTGTGCTTTAGGTGTCATATCTAAAAAGGTTTTGCCGAACTCAAAGTCTTGAGGATTTACGCCTACATTTTCTTGTGAGAGCTTTACAGTTGTAGCTAATACATTTAAATTGATTCATATCAGCTAATTTTTATGCATGGTGTGAGGAAGAGGTCCAATTTCATTCTTTTTCATGTTAATATTCAGTTTGCTTTTAATGTCCCTAATGCCTAATGATGTTGAGCATCTTTCTCTTTTTCTTTTTTATTTAAAATTTTTTTCCAGATTTACTGAGAAATAATTGACATAATTTGTATAAGGTGTGCAACATATATTAAGTATACATGTCTATATTGTGAAGGGATCACCACAATAAAGATAGTTAACATCACTCCACAGAACAGTGTGTGTGTGTGTGTGTGTGTGTGTGTGTGTGTGTGTGTGTGTGGTAAAAACATTTAAGATCTATTTTCTTAGCAGATTTTAAGTATATCATATACTATTGTTAACTATAGTCATTATGGTGTATTTAGATCTCTAGAACCTACTCATCTTATAATTGGATTGAGCATCTTTTACTTGCCATTTTGCTATCTGTGTATTTTCTTTAGTGGTTAGTCTTCTACTTTTTCACTTAATATTCCATGAACTCAAATTTGAGTATATAGATCATATATTTATTGATTTAGAAAGAGATCTAATTTCATGATCCTTTTAATCACCAAATAGTATTTAATTTCATGAATGTAGTATAATTTTTTAAACTCCATACCATCATCCTTTACTGTTATACAACTGCTGCTTTAAACATCCTGTACTCTTATTTGTTAAGAGTGAATACGTGGAGGTCTAATTGCTGGTGCCAAGAGTTTATGTATTTTTAAGGTTTTTGATAATTACAGCCAAACTGCACTCAAGAAAGTTATACTCCCAACAGTGGGACCATTTGAGAGGGTCAGAAAAACCTTTAGAAGTATACATTTTCCACAGAATATTGTAATTTGCCTTCTCATTCTGCAGAGGATCTTGATTAGGTCACATTATTTCTTGACTAACTTTCATGTCTCCAGGTCTTTGTAGCTTTTTTCTCCCTCTGGGATATATATTTCTTGTATATATTGTTAAGGCTTTTATAGCTACATTTCCTGTGTTTTTCTGTTCTGTATACCCAGAAATTACCATATATCTTCTAAGGCTGAAACCAGTGTGGCCCTCTTCAGTGAAATCTTTCTCAATTTCAACCCGGGAGTGTAAGTTTAAGTATGTAGTACATTTTATATATTCATCTTTGAATTCCAGGACCTACTGCTAGTTAAATTATGCTTGGATCAAATCAGGTTTCTTGTTGGTATTATATTCTATTGTATATCTTTAATGTTAATGCTGTATTCAACTGGAAAAGCTTATTGATATGATATATCCCTAACTACTAGCATTGCACTAAAGATCCTACTTGTGCTTGAAATAACACATATATTAAAATAATTTTTTGTTTCAGAACTTTGTTATCTCAAATGACATAACTGTATAAGCAAAAATATTTGGTTAAAGTTCAGCTGAAGATTTTTCTTAAGATTTTCCATTAAGTTATAGTACCTTGTAAATATGATTTAAGTAAGGTTGTGTTATAAATTGACCTCAACAACATCTTCTTTTAGATAGCATGGCAAAAATTAAAATGGAGCTTAGTAATTTTTTCAGAAAAGGTTTTGTATTGTAGTTATTTGTCCATTTTTTCTAATTTTACAGATTTGTCCATCAAGCAGTAAAAACGTAATTTCCATATAACTATCTAAGAAGTTGAAAAAACTTAGAATCTTTTGAATGTTAAATTGAAATTATTAAGTAAATGTATTATGTTCTTTGTAGGTAAAAATAGGAGTGACTATTCTATTGCCAGTAATTGAATTCTTACGGAAGTGTTATTGAATTGATGAATATGTAAAAGGACATTTTTATGAAGATCAGTACAAGCTGTTTTCCAAGTTAAGTCTGGGGAAATGTTTTATTTTTGCAACTTGAACAGCGCTAATGCAACAAGTTGAATTATTTAGGGGCTGCTTTGGCCAGCACACTGATAACAAGAAATGTCTGGAATGATAGCTTGCCAGATGCACACTTGACCTAATGAAGGAGAAACCAACTGGCCACTCATTGCCAATTTCAGGTTCCATTTGATTTGTCCTAAAACTAGAGCAAAAATAGATATCAGCCTATAAATCCAATTCCAGAAAAATCAGATTTATCTAAAATTGTATGTCTCGTTATAATGTAGTGCCTTAGTAAATTTTCATTGACAATGGTAAATATAAAAAGGTTTTAAGTTTGAGTTTCTGACTTCAGAAGATTTATGTCCAGCAGGTGTGACTTTCAGGCTCATACTAAATGAGTGAATTGTGATTTAAGATTTGCTTAAGACTATATATACTCTGGTTTAGGTTTCTTTCTTTTTTTTTTTTTTAAGACTGTTTTGTGTATGATTCTTTATCATATGTATTATTTCTCTCAAAGGAAGGCATTGTCAATGAATTAAATGAATTGACACTTGTGATGTTTTTGTGTTTCTAGTGATATTGCTGAGGATTATGAGGACATGTCTTAATTTACTTACTGTCAATAAAATCTGCTTAGTATTTTAAAATTGAGAAAATAATTGATTTTTTTAATCCTACTAGTAATGACTGCTTTTTATTTAAAAACGTGAATATAATAATTTAGACACTTAATATCAGTATTTTAATAGAGGTAAAAAAAAAAAAAAGTAGAGGAACGACTTATATCCAGTGAGCTGTATAACATGATATGATCATGATAGAAATATGGTTATCAGTTGTAGGAAGCAAAATTCATTTTGGAAAGGTAAATTGTGCTTACCTCTAATGTTCCTTTTAGGAAATACCTTAATGAATTATTCTGGAGTTCAGGCTTAAGGTTTATTTGTAGTGTGACTTGTCTATATATCATCATCACAAAGATTTATGTAGACATCATGAAAGAGCTTAATTTAATAAAATGGCAATCTGTGTTGTGTTAACTGTTGCAGCATTAGAAGAATGTATATGTAGTGTGCCATTCTCCAGTTTCAAATCATAAGGTTTTGGACCACTGTTAGCCACCAGCACTTTTTACTTTGAGATTGCCAGACAGACTGCAGGTTAGCTTCATGCTGGGAAGGGGATAGAACTTGGTTCATTAGCCTAGGAGGAAAAATTACATTGTTACATCTGTTATTAGAGAATCCTTCTTGGAGAACTAAGTTATTTTGCTACTGCTTAGCTAAACCTGGATGTTCAGCCAGTAATCCAAATGAGGAATGACCTGGGCTTTGAGGTCAGGGCTAAGCATTGAGAAACCAAATGTGTGTGCTTTAAAAAGCAGGCTCATTGGATTGTACCTGCAGAAAGATATTAGTGTTACATTTATTTCTTACTCAAATTCAGTGGCTAAAATTTGGGCACCCCCAGGAGTCTCTTGCTATGGCTATAAATGAAAATTAAATACATGTAACAGAGGTTCTTTTGTGTTTTTATATATTTCCTTGACTTTTACACACACACACACACACATATATATATATTGCTATTATAATGATGTATTCCCAGCTCAGGATCTTCACACATAACTCATCTTTTTGAAATTCTTTCACTTGGACTTTCTGAGTCGCTTTCTTGACACCTAGACTGGGTGAGATACCATTTTTTTTTACACATTAAAAAAAGGTAGTACATGTATGAGAATTGTATTTAAGTACTGTAATTCTGCTAATCATTTAGCAAATGATTACACATTAAAAAAAGGTTGTACATGTATGAGAATTGTGTTTAAGTACTGTAATTTTGCTAATTATTTAGTCTGTCCACTTTCTATACTCACTTAAGAGAAGCAGAGAATGCATATTTCTTGTTCACTATTTATTGCCTATTTCTCATTGCCCATGTTTTCCTTTAGGAGTTTTATGGTTTTAAGTCTATATTCAAGTCCTTAAACCATTTTGAGTTAATTTTTTGTATGTTGTAAGTTTTATTCTTTTGTATGTGGCTGTCCAGTTTTCTCAATACCATTTATTGAAGAGACTGTCCTCTCCCCATTGTATATTCTTGGCTCCTTTGTCATATATTAATTGACCATATATGTGTGGGTTTATTTTTGGGCTCTCTCTTCTGTTCCATTGATTTATGTGTCTGTTTTTAATGCCAGTAACCATACTGTTTTAATTACTGTAGCTTTGTAATATTGTTTGAAATCAGGAAGTGTGATGCCTCCAGCTTTATTCTTCTTTCTCAAGATTGCATTGGTTATTTTTGTGTGTGTGTGTGGCTCCATACAAATTTTAGGATTAGTTTTTTTAGGATTATTTCTTTGAAAAATGTCATTAGAATTTTGGTAGGGATTGCATTGAATTGATACCTGTAGATATCAGAATATCTTTTCTTTCATTTGTCTTCTTTTTCAGTTTCTTTCATCAGTGTCTTATAGTTTTCAATATACAGGTGTTTCACCAATACTTGGTTAAATTTATTCCTAGGTATTTTATTCTTTGTCATATAGTTGTAAAAGGGATTATTTTCTGGTTCATTATTTGTGTATAGAAGTGCATCAGATGTTTGTGCATGGATTTTGTATCTTGCAACTTTACAGAATTCTTATATTCTAAGACTTTTTTGATGGTATCTTTAGTGTTATCTATATATAATATCGTTATCTGCAAATAGTGACAGTTTTATTGCTTTCTTTCCAACTTGGATGCCTTTATTTATTTATTTATTTATTTATTTATTTATTTATTTTCTTGCATAATTGCTCTGGCTAGGACTTCCAATACTATGCTGAATAAAAGTGGTGAGAATGGGCATCCTTCTTTGTTCCTGATTTTAGAGGAAAGGTTTTTAGCTTTTTACCATTGAGTGTAATGTTAGCTGTAGGCTTGTCATAGATGGCTTTTGTTATGTTGAGGTACATTCCCTCTGTACTCACTCTTTTGAGAGTTACCATAAATGGATATTCAGTTTTGTCAAATGCCTTTTCTACATTTATTGTGATGATCATATGATTTTTACTTTTCATTTTGTTAATGTTTACATACTTTTCAGAATTGTATGTATTTTCTTTTTCAGGGCAAACTCTTTTAATATAAAAACTTTGTACATAGTAGAGAATCTAAAAATGATATTACTTTGATAGTGGTGACTATTCATTCCTAAATAACTCAAAGTATAATTTTTTTCTGAATAAGTTACTGTGCCTCACAGCAAAAGCAGCTTCTTTCAGAGCATCTAAAACCTTTCAAGAATATTTGAAAAGTTGTAAATTTTATTGACATCTGTGAATTCTTTCATTAATTTTTAGCCAAAGGGACATGTGTAAGCACAGTAAACATGTTAATAGATCTTCCAAACTAGGAGATCAATACCAGTAATACCCGCTGTCAGGAAATTTTATATAAGTTCTGCTTTTTTTTTTTTTTTTTTTTTACTTTGGGGAATTGAAGACTGTAAAGAAAGGAAGGAGAATATAAGAAAGTATAAAAAGATAAAAAGGCAGAAAAGCTGTTTTGAGTGTTCAGGCATTTATATGCCAGAAGATAAGCCATAGCAATTGAAATGATATTTGCTTTTTTATTTTTTTATTTCATTACATATATATATACACACACACATACACACACACACATATATATATGTATTTTTTTTGATTTGAGGCAGAGAGCACGAGGATGGGCGGGTAGAGGGAGAAGGAGAAGCAGGCTCCCCACAAAGCAGGGGCTCGATCCCAGAACCCTGAGGTCATGACCTGAGCCAAAGGCAGCTTCTTAACGGACTGAACCACCCAGGTGCCACAGTATTTGTTTTTTAAAATTTTATTTACTTCTAATTTTTAAAACATGGAATATGAGGAAGAAAATTTTTAAAGTTGTCCATAATCATGTGTCTTATCCCTTCTGATAATTTCTGTTGACACTTAGAAAAAAAATATTTGTCTAAATTTAAAAAAATATGTATTTTAGAGAGACAGCGCACACTCATGCACGCACACACACACACACACACACACACACACACACACACACAAATGGGGGGAGGGGCAGAAGAAAAGGGAGAATCCCAAGCTGACTCCCTGCTGAGCGGGGAGCCAAATGTGGGCCTCAGTCCCAGAACCCATGAGAGCATGACCTGAGCCAAAATCATGGGTCAGAAGCTTAACTGACTGAGCCACCTAGGCACACCTATTTTTCTAAATTTCTAAAAGTTTTTTAGCTCTTTCAAATATGATATTTAGGACACAGAAAGTGGTCTTTGGTGTCCTAATACAGTGTTATTCAAAGTGTTGTCCATGGAGTTGTAAGTTTGTGATAGTGTAAGTTAGAAATTGAGAGTTTTTAGAAATTGTTGTATCAGGTTGACCCAATAATTTCAAGTCTGTTGAATCTAATAATAAAAATTGGGGCTTGTATTTTATATAGTTTTAAAATTAATTTTTCTGATAATATTTTTGTTGTATTTTTGTTAAAAGCCTTAGTCTGAAACAGATTGGAGATTTAAAAAGAGTAGTTCTTCACAGATCCTTTGGAGAGCTGTGTTCTTTGTTATTTCATCGATCAGTCAGTCCTATTTGAGCTTTTCTTAGTCTTCCCTCACCAGTCTCCCCAGAGAGGGGCTTCCATCTTCATTCGTCCAGGGTATGCCAGGGAAGATTCTCCCACCAAAGTAAAAATGTTGGGGGGAAAGAGGGTAATACCCCTCTTGGAAAGTAGAAACTGAGGAGGGGGTGACCCTCTTGCCTCCCCAGGTGAGCCCTGGAGTTGGATGTTGGAATAAGACTAATTCAGTAATAGGGGTGCCTGAGTGACTTGGTTGGTTAAGCATCTGCCTTCAGCTCAGGTCATGATCCTAGGGTCCTCGGATTAAGCCCCACATTGGGCTCCCTACTTGACCTGCTGCTCCCCCTGCTTGTGCTCTCTCTTTCTGTCTAATAAATAAAATCTTTAACAACAATAACAAAAGACTAATTCATAGGAGAACTTCAGGGATTTTAAAATGATGAAGGGAGATTTGGAGGTTCTGTCCTCTGCCACTTTGCCTCTCTTCCTTCACTTCCTTTTCCCTTTTTTTCCTCCCTCCTCCCTTTTCTCTTTCTGTTTCCTCTGTCTCTTTCTTTTTGGTCTGGATGATTAGAAAGTTTGACTAAGGAATTTTTTAAAATTAATGTGATATTTGGATATCTGCGTTTCTGCTGGAAGGTGGATGAGGCTTAGAGAGAGTTAATTAGGGTAGCAATTTTGAGTTAAGCTCTAGGGAGGGTGATTTCCCTCCTGCTTTATCCAGTCTTGTTTATCTAAGTAGGAGGAACAGATAGATGGGATTTAGGGAATAAACTGTTCAAGAATAAAACATGTGCATTTGGCTGGAGAGTTGGGTGTGTTATCTCAGGAGGGAGAGTGGTAGATGATGTGCGGGTGGGAGGGCAGCCCAGCTTGTGGTCAAAGATGGACTTTGGAATCACACCACCTATGTTCTAGTCTCAGTGCTGTGACCTCCTAGCTCTGACCTTACACTAGTAAGTGAAGCTGTTTATGTGTTAGCTTTCTCACTGATAAACTGCGAATGCTAGTACTTAACTCTGCAGCGTTTCCGTGACGTTAAATGAGTTAATATATGTAAAACATCTAATTCCAATGTTGTTTTTTGCTTCTTCCTCCTCTTCTCTATTATTAACATCAAGCCTGTACTGGTAGCAGGTTGAAATCTGTGTATGTTTCCACTGGTGTAGGTACTAACCAGGTATTTTAGAGGACAGGCACATGGTGAGGTTTCTTCCTTCCTAGCTTGCTATTTTGAAAGTTTTTTGTTTTTGTTTTTTTATTTTTTATTTTTATAAAAGATTTTATTTATTTATATGACAGAGAGAGACAGCCAGCGAGAGAGGGAACACAAGCAGGGCAGTGGGAGAGGAAGAAGCAGGCTCCCAGCGGAGGAGCCTGATGTGGGGCTCGATCCCAGAACGCTGGGATCACACTCTGAGCCGAAGGCAGACGCTTAACGAGTGCGCCACCCAGGCGTCCCCCCCCTTTTTGTTTTTTTAAATCAGCAAACAGAAGTTTGGAACAGTGACTGTCTTTTTGTTTTGGCATTTGTAGATGTTGGGTGTTTCTTAAATGATTTCCCATATCTCTATGGAACCAGTAGTAACAAACAGGCATGAAAAGATAAATGTTAGAGTGTCAAGGCACCTTAGATTATATAATTCAAACCACTTCCCCTCCCCTTCCACTTTTTTTCTTAAACAGTTTGTAGGAGCTCAGAACAGATGAGTTCAGTGATGGGTATACTTAGTTTTGCAAATAACTTTCTTTAATGTTAATTCATTATTTAAATTATTAGTATGAAAATTCCTTAACCGGGGTCCTTAACCTCTTGTAGGCCAATAGAAGTTTAAATTGGGTAATATGGGTATTTTTCACTGACCTCTCCCAAGATAATAGTTTTAGAATAACCTTTCATTATGTAGGATGACAATGTTTTTGATTGTGTACCTTTACATTGGTACAAGAATAGCAGCAGAATTGTCTAGGTCATATGTGAATTTATTTTAGAGATCTGCCAGGTGTTTCCTCGTAGGTGTTTGTATCTGTCATTTGGCTACCAGAAGGAATTCTTTTTTTTTTTTTTTTTTTTTTTACCAATTAAACCACCCAGTCTTTGATGATAGTTCTGTTTTAAAAGGCCCAAATACTGATTACCTGTACCAACTTGGACACCTGAGACTATCTTAAGAATCAGAACTTCATGGTTGTATTATTCTTATGGAGAAAGAGCATTTCTATATGTAGCTCAAGTTGCATAATGGTGTTCTTGTGTCTGGTTGTTTATTCACCAATAATTTATTAAATACTTTCTTTCCTTTTCAGATTCATATATTCTCTATAATACCCATGGCATGTGACTGTCTGCCTTCTGCTTAGACATATACCCAGAAATAGGAACCTTATTACTTTGCAAGGAAACCATTTTGTTTCTGGAATGTTCTGAATGTTTTCAAGCCCTTAACTGTGCTGAGAAAAGAAATCTTTCTTTCTGAAACTTGTACCCATGGACCCTAATTCCTGCCCAGAGGATTATTAGATTACTGGGTACTCAGTAAGACTTTCTAAATCAGAATCTCTTGTAATGAGTGCCCATAGTCTGTACTTACAAAAAGTGCCCTGAGAGATTTTGATCAGCTAAGTGCTAGTAAAACACAGTAATTCTAGTCCACTATTATATACTCAATCTTTTCAACAATGTCCATTTTTAATTAGTAATTCCTTGCATGATATAACTTCTGGGTCTTATACTGTTCTGTGGTTGTTTTTCTGGTACTGAATTACACATAATAGTCCTGATATGGTCTAAACATATCGAATACAGTGGAACTAACACTTTCCCTAATGTGGATAGTGCTTTTTTTTTTTTTTTAATGTACCCTAAGACTATATTACTACTTAAAAATAATTTAAAAACCCAACAGACTGTCACACTATTGACTTATAAGGATGACATAGCCTTCTAAAATCTCCCTGATTTTATTTTTTAAATTTAATTTAATTAAACAATTTTTTAAAGTTTTCTTTATTTAGTAAGCTCTACAACCAATGTGGGGCTGGAACTCATAACCCTGAGATCAAGAGTTGCATGCTTCTTTGACTAAGCCCGTCAGGCACCCTACCCTGATTTTATTTTTGTGGACTCCTTGTCAAGCCTTCTAAATTCTATTGAATTTGAATTTCTCTTTGAATTTTTTGCTTTTGAGTCTAAATATTGGGTTGTAGATTTATCCCTGTATATTTTGTGTATCTTCAAGTCAGTAAAGAACTTTTAAATCCTTTTCCCACAGCCCAACTTACTACTCTCCTTTATACCCTGTGTTTTGATATACATACCTCCTAAGTCTGGAAGGTTGCTGGAAGCAAATATTGAATCAGCTTCAAGAAATGGAGCTTGTGTTAATGATTTTTTTATGACTGCAGAGTAATTATCAAGTGAAAATTAAGAAAAGAGATTTCATACATTTCATGAAATGCCTAAATATAGTTTTAGATTTGGGAATGAAGAAAATAAATATGCTGACAAATCCATTTTAATTAGGGCTGATTAATGTCTGCTAGTTTTTTGTTTTTGTTTTTTTTGTCTTTTACATTGCTTCAAGGAGAAGAGTTTTTGGTTTGCAAATCATTTGGGTAGAGGAATATACCTAGTGTCTTTCCTTTCTTGTTTCTTTTCTTTTAAATATTTTATTTATTTATCTGAGAGAGAGAGAGAGAGAGAGGGTGAGCAGGGAAGGGCAGAGGGAGAGGGAGGAAGAAACTGAAGCAGACTCTGCACTGACAGCAGAGCCTGATGTGGGGCTCGATCCCACCACACAAGGTAATGACCTGAGCTGAAACCAAGAGTTCGAGGATTAACTGACTGAGCCACCCAGGCGCCACTGAAAAAAAATCTTTGCTCCTGAAACTTGCTGTAACTCTTACAGAGAATTCTCAGTAAGAAATTATGTTTCCATTCCATTGGTTTTATGCCAGAACAATTTTTAGTCCATGGAATATGCCTGTGATTAAAGAATCTGTTGCAAGGAATGTTTCTTACCTCAGTGTTTCTGACCTATTAGGTATTACATGTGAGCACACTGGTATCTAGTTTATGTTTGTGTCAAACAGCTGGAGAACTCATGGACTAGTTAGAGGCTTTTGTTCCTTGAATAAAAGTTTTCTAACTGAAAAAATATTCTAATATTGCTTGGAAGTTGAGGAAATGGCTTATAATAGTTGCCAGCAGAGAGTAATAACTAAGCTAACATAGTTAATAATAGTAATAATAACTAAGCTAGGTAGGTGGTTGCCAGATAGATTTTCTTGGAAATGTATTCTTAATGTTAAACTTTTTGAATAGATGTTTGCGTATTTGGAAGTAATGTTAAGGCAAAATGTTAACCTTTGTTATTTGTTATCTGATCTTTGTTATTTTACATGTAGAAATGGAAGGTTTTGTACAAAGACAGTAGTGTTATAAATGTTATCTGCTAATTACATATACTTTCAACAATTAAGAAATAGAACTCTATGTTACCTCACCCTTCCTACCCCCCCCCACACCACCTCCCATAATACATTATACACTAGTATATATCATGTACTCATTAACTGTTTGCTGAAAGAATTGAACCCATGTCAACTACTGTAACATAACTCAGAAGATGTTTAAGTACATTGGTCTCTTATTCAATAATGACCAACATTTGGTAGTGATGATTTTTGATGTATACAAGAAAAACTCTCTATAGATCCCAAATTTACCTGTAACTTCTGCTAAGAAATTTGTGTTTTCTCTAATAATAATGGCTTTAGCCTTCTCCCTGTTTTTGAATGACTCTGGGTCCTTACTCTGAAGGCAAGAGGTGCTTTGATTTATCAGAGTGGGAAACAAGTTGAAGATGAAACAGCAGACAAATAGCTTCAGGCATATGCTACCAGGCAAACCAAAATCTTAGCCCCCTCCATTCCCTCGCTCCCCTCCCACCTCTGCAGACTTGACACAACTGGGAGCAGTGACATTGCTTAATAAACTTTCCCTAACTGCTGTCAGCAGCCTGTCCCCTGCCAAATCCAGTGTTACCCAAAGCTCAGAAACATATGGTGCACCAACTGTACTGGAACAGTAATCATTCAGTGTTGCTCCAGTCTCTTTTACTCTTCGTTTAAAAAAGGAAAAAAATAGTGGCATTGACGTAAGGACATTTCCTTTCCATTTCTAGCTGTTCTTTGTGATTGTGTGTTTGCTTTCTGTGGAGGAGGTGAAACATCTAGAGTAAATCAGTGTTTGTGACTAGAGACCAGAGTGCTAGACATGATCTACCAACATGTGGTGCTATCTTGATAAAAGCCAACTGTGCAGGCCAGCTTATTGGGCTAGAAAAATAAACCTGGGACTGAGGAAGGCATGGGAGACCTATTAGGGGTTGGTGGTAGTTCTGACCTAAAACAAAGAGAGCTGGAAGGAAAAGGATCCTTAGGATTTTTTTTTTTCTCAACAAATTCCAAGCAGAATGAATAAAATAATCCCATATATGGAAACTTTAACTCCTTTGGTCTAAGTGTTGATGGGTCTTGGTTCTGGAAGGCTGCAGAGTACAAAGGAAGCTGAAACCACACTTCCTGACACAGGAATGGAGTGAAGACTTTCCCAGCTTCTTTATAGGATGAGACAAGTGCACAGCAGAGAAGCACTGAAAGGAACCAGGAGTTGACAGGCCTGGATTTCCTGGAAACAGTATGGCAAACAGGAGTGACAGTTGCATATGTGAGCAATCTGTTCTGAGCAGTGACATTTTTAAGGAGACCACACTAGTTGATGTGGAAGCAACTTGTAAATTAGATTCTTTACAAGTTATTTATTGTCACATACTGTGCCCATTATTGTATGGCTTTTGGCAACCTAGCCAGCTTGGGCTCTTAGTTTCCCTGTCGCATTCCCCCTAGAATGTAGACACCCTTAACTACTTGTCATTCCCTGGAAATGGTAGTACTTTCATATCATCAAGTCTTTCATGTGCTTTTGTTTTTGCCGAGAGCACATACATCTCTCCCATTTTGTTTCTGCAAATTTCAACTGCTATTTCAACATCCAGGACAACTGTGATTATTTCTGAGAAACCTTCATGTCCTCTAGATATATTAGTCATTCCAGTATTTATGTTGATCTTTTTTTTTTTTTTTTTTTTTTAAAGAAAGGGGGGTGGTGAGGAACAGAGAGAGGGAAAGAGAGTATCTTATTCAGGCTCCATGCCCAGCACAAAGCCCAACACAGGGCTTGATCTCACAACCCCGAGATCATGACCTGAGCTGAAATCAAGAGTCGGATGGATATTTAACCAGCTGAGCCACCCAGGCACCCCTATGTTGATAACTTTTATACATTTCTTTTATTAGTCTGTAGTGTCCCAGACTATCCTTTACTTTTGATTGTCTCTCTGCCTAGGATGCGTTCCTTCTAGATATCTGCATGGCTCTTTCTCTTAATTCATTCTGGTTTCTGTTCAAATGTCACCACCCCAGGAAGTCTTCTCTGACTACCTTACCATGAAAGAGCATCTCCACTTTCTGTCTCCTTTCTGTTTTATTTTTCTAATGCAATTCTTATTTTATAAATTTACCTGCATGTTTATTGGTTGATTGTCTCTTCCCCTCTGACTGAATAGCAGCTCCGTGAGGACAAGGACCTCATTTTGTTCATTGTTGTATCACCATGCCTAGAACAACCTGGCACAAATTAGACACTTGGCAGGTATTTGTTAAATGATGGAATAAATGAATATTTGCTTTCCCCATTTGCCTTATAGTTGATTCTTACAGTCATTAGCACCTAGTTCATATGTAATCACTCAGTAAATGTATGATGAACCAATGAATGCATATTTCAACATTAAATGCCAGAGGACTCAGACACTACCAGTAGAAAAAAAGATTCTTGTCCTTTAGAATCAAATATTCTAGAATTAAATATATAATAGAATTAATATTCATTCTAAAAGAAAAAAATCATTTGGGATCTGAAAATAAAGATAAGCTAGATTCTCTTCTCCTAGTTAGTTCTGAAACCAAGCCTTTTGGGTTTCTAATGTTGATATAGTTTTAGGTTTTTGAAAAGTAGCCACGTTTGCCATTTTAATGCATTACAATAGAGAAATAAGAATAATATATATATGAAGTAATGAGAGAATAATACAAAAGTTATTTTAATACCAAAGTGAGTAATGGATACTAATTGTAATGACTGTTTAGATTAATGAGAGATGGTAGTCTGTGTAAATATTTATTATGGTTTAGAGTTGAAAGAGACCCTAGAACCGTTGGTCCAGCTGTCTCGTATAGCTGAGCAGAATGAGGTGGGAGATGTGAATGATTTGCTCAAGGTCACAGGGTTTGTTAGTGGTAGAGCTAAAATTACCATCAGGTTTCTTTTGTAATACTAAGAGTTGTAAGAATGTGGATAACAGACACTTTAGTGCACAGTTTGCAAAATTCTAAATGGTTGCAAATATTCTTGCTGGCATTCTGGTGGCATGGATCAAAAATTTAAATGTGCATACCTTTTTAGGAGCAATTCCTAAAGAGAAAGATCAGTATGCCAAAATAAATGGATAATATTATTCATCACTTTATGTTTAAAATAAGAGCAAAAAAAAATGGAAACAAATTAAATTACTAAATAATAGCCTGTTAACTAAATACCATTGATTTCCAATATAGTAATTCATTAAATGTTTATTGTGTGTTATTTTTAAGTCTGTGTATAATAGACCTAAAGAGACATAAAAGATATAGTCATTGCCTAGAAGAAAATCCTCTGGTCTGCAAACCAGCAAACTGTTGGTTTATAGTTTGAGATGAAACAAGGACAGAAAGGAAGAGTCGGTATCTAGAAACTTTTGTAGTTTGACAGAGTAATTTTATGTTTATTGAATCTGATGATAAGAAATTTGGTCTTATATTTTGTATGGTTTCTTTAAATTTTGTTTTCCAGTTATTTGTCTTTATTATAGATTACAGAAGAATTGGTATAAGGCAGATATAGTGTTCACCACAGATAGTTTGAGGAGCAATGCTTTATAGAGAGTTACAAACACATGTGAAAAGTTAAAAAGTAGATGAGGGAGAGGGCTATGCCAGTTCTTTATACCCTTCCTCTGACTTCAGTATCAAATGGAATAGGCCTTTATTAAATATTAGTGATTTACACTATGAAGATTTTAGGAATTTTTAAAAACTGAGTCCCTGTTTTGTTTTTTATTTTAATACTTACCTGCCATTAGCACGTGAAGTCATGAGTTTTTACCACATTAAATAAATATTAACTCTGTTTTGGGTTCTTAATTTTTCATTTATTTATTTATTTATTTATTTATTTATTATTTTATTTTATTTATTTGACAGAGAGAGAGACAGCCAGCTAGAGAGGGAACATAAGCAGGGGGAGTGGGAGAGGAAGAGGCAGGCTCCCACTGGAGCAGGGAGCCCAAAGTGGGCTCGATCCCAGGACTCTGGGATCACGCCCTGAGCCAAAGGCAGGCGCTTAATGACTGAGCCACCCAGGCGCCCCGGGTTCTTAAATTTTCTTGATGCTAATGGATTTTTTATTTTATTTATTTATTGGTTTTGAAACATCTTTAGCTTGTGGGCTTTGAAGGGCTTTGAATTTTTTCCCTCTGTCATAAAAGTATGCTGCTACTGGTAGTTTAGGAACCTCACTTTGAGAAACACTGTTCTAAGGTTTCATTAAATCATTCGTTCTTAACATTTTTTTTTTTTTTTTTTTTTGGTCACAGATGCCTTTGAGAATTTGGGGAAAGCTATGGACTGACTCAATGGAAAATACGTGCAAAGTTGCACATAATTTGCATACAATTTTAGTGGCTTCATCTAGTCCTTGAACAGAACCTAGTAAGGAGGGAGGTTGAAATGTGTGAATTTCAGTGTTAATCCGTTCTCGGTAAATTAGGGTTGACCAATTCATTTTTAACCTTTATAGTTATCTGTGACATTTGTCACCGATTTCCTTATTATTAATTATCAAGTGGACTACATAGAAACACAAATTTCTCTGTAATTAACAAATTTGTTTGATTTAGAGATGTTTGTATATGTTTTTTTTTTCGTTTGTTTTTTGTTTTGTTTTGTTTTTAAGTAAACCACCATATTTTTCACATTTCTGGTAGAATTATATTCGCACATTAACTGCAAAGCACATTAAATCTCTGGGCTTAAACACATACAGATTAGCTATAGCATGAAAGTGTTATGTGGTGTCTTAATAGTGAATTGCAGTTTAAGAAGGCGTGTTTCTATTTTATTAGGATGTTGATAGAGAAGAATAAAGATGTTACTTCAATAAAGAAGGACCCACCATGGAAAAGAGGTTTAGAGTACTAGAACAAACATTATTAACAGCAGCCCTGTGTTTGAACTAGGTAGCTCAGTGGCTACATAAGGAAAGAAGGCATAATCACCGTCTTATTTCCCTTTGGTTTTGTGAGGCATAATGACACGTACTTTGAAGTATTCTCTTCATTGCTACCATATAAGGTGTATTCTCAGACTTTTGGGTAAAATTGATTACAGTTGACTCATAAGCCAAAAAAGAAGGCCCCTAGTCAAAGTAACCACTGCTCCCATGGGTCAGGAGTTTACAAATTTACTCACAGAGAGACATCAGTGATTGTTCTATTTCACCATTCTAACATACAAAAAGCCAAATGATTTTATTTCACAGAAAAGAGTATTAAAAAGAATCCAAAGTCGCCTCAGATTTTAAAGGGGCTTGTTCACATCAGACATCCAAGGCAGAGATTAGCTTTGTATATGTAGTTGAGTGGCATTTACAGGCTGGTTGAGGTGCCAAAACTATATAACAATAGACAATGCATGACGGAACAACTTTAAGTGTTGAGTGTAATATTGTAAGGCAGATTAATAAGTACTGGAGTGACAGTAAATACATTGGGATTTGAAAAAAGTTTAAGGGATATGTCTAAAAAAAACTCAGTACTTCTTTTTTTTTTTTTTAAGATTTTATTTATTTATTTGAGAGAGAGACAGAGAAAGAGCACGAGCAGGGGGAGGGGCAGAGGGAGAAGCAGACTCCCTGCTGAGCAGGGAGTCCGATGTGGGACTGGATCCCAGGACCCTGGGATCATGACCTGAGCCAAAGGCAGACACTTAACCAACTGAGCCACCCAGGCATCCCAAAATTCAGTACTTCTGAAATGTTCTTTACTTCTCACTGTAGTGCTTAAAACCTCCACCACTTCTGTTTATTTGTGATATTCAGTAACATTCATCTTTCGTCCAGAAAACAAGTTCTGTGAGTTCCCTGTTTTGGGGTAATGTGCATACATTCTTATGTGTTTGTTGAGGGGTAGCAGTGCAAAAGTCGCATCCATGGTATTCTGGGAAGTATGTGGGACATGAACACCTAGACACTTTCAACCAGAGGCTCCTAAGTCTGAATTCAAATGTTTTCTCCTATAGTAGGTACTAGAAAGTACCTTTTACAGCAAAATTAAAGATTGCCTGTTAGGAGTTTTTCAAAATAAGACTTTCCTCAGTGCTTTTCTCTGCCTCAAGAAAATCCTGTTGGTTAGATTGATATAATTTTATTGGTATATTTATCCAAATTTCGGTAACAGCACTTTTAGAAAAATAGCATCTTTGTTTTCCCATGGTTTAGTTCCCATGGCTTTCGGACATGGGAAATTTCTGGTAGTGTTTCTTTCTATAGCTGTCATATTTATATATTCCTTTTTTACATTTATTAAGTCTGAGGGCATTCTTGTCATACTCATGGTGTTAGGGTCATACATTTCCAAGCATTCCATATTTGTTGAAAATATGCAGAGGTTGAAAACTTGCATGTTGGTTGTGGCTCTTATATAGGTACCTGTCTCCTGCTTGTTACCCATAGAATATAATAGGAAATTACCAAAGTGATTTTCTGAACCAGCATAAACTGTGTTTAGTAAACATATGACTATTATAATGGTGTTATCTATATTATAAAACGATCTCTGTAATATACTTGTGATATACTCAGTAAGTCATTTCTATTGCTGACATCTGTTTTCTGAGGTTTGTAACTGCTGGCATATTTCCAAGGGAAGGCATCTGGAGGTTTTTGTGTGCATATTGAGATTCCTATGATTTGGAAGCATACATTTCATTAGAGAATTCTAAGTGTTGCAGTCATTGTTGTGGCTAAACATTTTGCCTCTTTCTGAAAAAGCTTAAGGCAATATAGCAGCTATATTAAATGCTTTTTTTTTTTTTTTAAGAGAGGGAGAGTGAGAAAATCCCCAGCACAGAGCCCAAAGAAGGGCTCAGTCTCACAACCTCGAGATCATGACCTGACTAAAATCAAGAGTTGGATGCTTAACTGACTGAGCTACCCAGGCATCCTTAAATGCTTATTTTATTTTATTTTAAAGATTTTATTTATTTAACTGAGAGAGAGAGCACAAGCAGGGGAAGTGACAGGCAGAGGGAGAAGGAGGCTCCCGCTGAGCTGAGAATCCAATGTGGGGCTCCATCCCAGGGCTCTGGGAACATGACCTGAGCCGAAGGCAGATGCTTAACCGACTGAGCCACCCAGGTGCCCCTAAATGCTCATTTTAAAGAGAAATCTTATGCAGTTAAATTTATTTAAATGATATCTGCCATATTGGGTTCTAACTTTTAAAAGTGAGAGCTCTGTAATGCTCTCACTGATTTTGATTTTTGCTAAGAGTTCTGTGATTGTTTTGTTTCTGTGATGTGCTTGCTTTCAAGAGATAATAGCTACAGGGAAGGGTTAGTCTAACAGGTATATCTCTAACTCCTTATGAATCCCAAATAGCATACTTCTTATGGATAAGATAAATGTTCTATTTAGTGCATTTTTGAGATTTTTGTTTATGTGGCGTGCTCTCTCGAGATACTAGTTTTAATGCAATTTTATAAGGATGTAGTGCTACTTTTCTCTCTTGTTGAAAAGTTTTAAGAAGAGGGGCGCCTGGATGGCTCAGTTAAGTGTCTGACTTCAACTCAGGTCATGATCTCAGGGTCCTCGGATGGAGCCCTGGGTCAGGCTCCCTCCTCAGTGGGGAATGTGCTTGTCCTTCTGCCCCTCCCTGTGCTCCTGCGCACGCATGTGCTCTCTCTCTCCTCTCTCTCCTTTCTCAAATAAATAAATAAAATCTGTATATATATATATTTATATTTATCTGCATTTCTTCTTAAAATTAAATATGTCTGTGTATATATATATACAGATTTTATATATACAGATATATATATACAGATATATATATATATATATAT
>NW_024426996.1:7105500-7199122 GCF_017311325.1 Ursus maritimus | reverse complement strand
TATACACACAGACATATTTAATTTTAAGAAGAAATGCTGTTGGAGCCACACATTTGCATGGAGGCTAAGCATTTGGGGGAAGTTTAGTTATAAATTTTATTTGAGTACAATAAAGTTAATGACATGTTTAATGACACACATTGGTATTACTGTGAGTTAATTGGCTCTAAATCATAGTTATTAATAAGAGTCATTTAGGTTATTTTAGTTATTCAAAGTATAAAATCTTCTCTAATTATTATTTTGATGTTCTGTTCAATTTAAATATTATTTTATGCATGTGCACATGGAGGTACAACAGACCCAGAGACAAAGCCTGGATCTAGTTTACCAAACCTAGACTACCTCATGCCCTTTTCTTCTCTCATAGTCTTGGTTCCCTATTCTACCCTTTCTTGTTTTCTTTACTTCCTGTCCCGTTTCAAGGCTTTTTCACCAATATTGTGTTATTGATTCTTATTCTTTGGCCTTTTGGTACAGTGGCAACACCTAACTGACCTGGGAAATGGTGATATGAGGTCACCATCCTATGAGAATGGAGTTTGGAAAACTCAGAATTGGATAGTGGTAAGCAAAGAAAGAGGACATGGAGAGCTTGTTCTGATCTTGTGGCATATTGAGCTCTGTTGCTGAGTAAAGGAAAATTTAAGGCGTAGAGAAGCTGAAGGAATAGAGTGGATGAAGAAGGGATATTTTGTCTTTATTTATGGAGGGAAGGGGAAGCCAGAAGGTCTGACTGGTCAGTTTGAAAAGCTGTCTTCTCTGCCCTGCAGGTCCTTGAAACAGGCATCCTGCCTATGTGAATTGGCGGCATGGTGTAATAATGATAATAGTGAACATTTATTTTGCATTGTGTGGTATATGCTATGCTGGTGTTTTATTTATCTGCTCGAGAGCTCTGTGAGGCAGGTGGAATTGTAGTCCTCATTTTAAGGAGAGATAGATGAAGCTTAGAGAGGTCTAGTAAATTCATGTTACACAATCGAGAAATGGCCGAACATGAATATGAACTCATATTTGCCTGATTTCAAAGCCTATGCTCTGTACTGTGTTCTTATTTGCCGTATGGACATAGGCAATCCCTTTGATGCTCTCTTTTTTCCATCTGTAACACAGACTATAAAACTTCCTGATAATGGCAAAGAAAGATAGAGGGTCTCTCAAAGTTGCTTACTTACTGTTGTTGCTCAGTAAATAGTCCTAATTACTTTTTCTGGGTCATTTCTTTCTCAGGATAGAAAAATATTATGTGAGAAGAGCTACTCCTCTAAAATGACTGAAGAAAATTTGCCTTTGGGTATTTCCTGGTCAGAGTCAGATGGGGGAAGCCCAAGTCTGTGGTGCCTTTCATCCTTTCCCATATTACCTCCCCAACACAGACTCACAAAATCTACCCATCTGCTTACTGAAGACTGGACTTCTTTTCAAGAGAAAACTTCTTGTCATCCATAATTGCAGTATAAAAAGGTTAGAATGAATCCCTAGAGGTTTTAGTCCAAGTATAGATGATTGATATTAGAGCCTTTCTCATCTAGGTTAATGGGGAGGGTCAGTAGAGATACCATTTCTTGAAGAGCATATAGTTGTCCTGGTTTACCCTCATTTCTGTATCAGTAAACAAGCTCAGGTGGTTCCAATGTGTGCAGCCACGTGTGCTTGCAATTTAAGTGAGACCACAAAGCGATGTTTTTAAAGAAACATATAGCTACAATTAAGTTTATGGAAAAATTGGACAACAGTAATAAAAATGCATCTCAAGATCAGAGGAGAAGCATTTGCTTGTGATTAGTTTGATTTATGCTGATCTTGACCCAGGAGCCTCCCACTGCTGCTTCCTTCCTACACATTGTGCATTTATGAAATACACATACACTTAAGGCTGTCATATAATATGTACAAGATTTACTGATGGCAGAAAGTTATTACTGTTTCAAATGAATGCAAGCTATTCAGACTTGCAAAAATAAAGAAAAAAATGAACTATGAAAATAGTGAATAGCCTTGTAGTTTTTCCTTAGCTGCTAACAATTCATAATAGTGCTACATCCTACCCAATTTAAGGGAAAAAACCCCCACATTTATCTTTCTAATGAGTAGATGGCTTGAGGAAGTGGGGATAAACGAAGCTCATAGGAGTAGTCAGTAAGATGCCATCTTTAACACGTCTTAAATTTGTTTCTCTACATTGGGACTTTCCCATTATAAATACAGCATTAGTTCAGGCTCTTCAAGATCTTTAGTTTAAATTGTGTGAATAGAAAACCCACGTATCGAATACTAAAGATGGTTGGAGATTTAGAAAAGATGTTAATATCAAAACCCAAGATGATTAATATTTCTGGCCTCAAAAAACTATAGACAAAGAGGAATTTGTTTGACAGTTTAAATAATTTGAAAGATTGTATAGATGGTGACGGGCATTTGTTTCCATTTCTGATCATTGATTGAGAAAAGGTTATGATTAAATACAATTAAGCTCTTCCTGTCTGTCTGTCTATCTCTATCTATCTATCTATCTATCTATCTATCTATCTATAAGAGAGAGAAACAGAGCATGAGCTGGGGGCAGAGAGGGGCAGAGGGGGAGAGAAAGAATCTTAAACAGGCTCCATGCTCAGCACAGAGCCTGATGTGGGGCTTGATCTCATGACCCTGAGATCATGACCTCACCTGGGATCATGACCTGAGCTGAAATCAAGAGTTGGGTGCTTAACTGACTAAGCCACCCAGGTGCCCCACAATTAAGCTCTTCCTAATGCTTGTTAGATAAAAATATCAAGAGGAGCTGTGATATCTCTTTAAAAGTCCTAGGAAAAATATATCACTAACTATCCAAAATAGATATACTTTGTTCTATTAGAAGTGTGTTTTCAGTTTTGACCTTACTTTGACCAGTTCAACCTAATGATTAATCAGAGATTCTCATTTTCAGACTAGATCCGTTTTTCTCTCTTTGATGAATTAAGTATATTTCTACTAGAATTTACCATATTAAACTGCTGTGCCAATTATTGATTTCTTATTTACTATGGTTTAATTAGGTATTTTTCTAATACCTACAATATTCAAAGTTCTTAGAGAAGAACAAATTCTAAAACATGATCTCTGACTTTACAGAGCTTTTTTAAAGTTGGAAACAGGTTGGTGACAAATTAGAGATGGCTCGTAATTCAGGCTTTAGCTTTATTCTAGATTGTAGGAAGCAAGAAGATATTTGAAGTTTTTTCACCCTTTTTATAAATAGTTGACATGATTGGAACTCTCCAGTATGAAGTGGTAATAGGGCCACCATTATGGAAATGTGAAGATGGAGGAAAGGGGGAGGAATATGGAGAGTTTGATGGTAGGAGTTCTTTAGAAAACTCTTGTGGTACTTAGTAGGCAAGGTCAGGGTGACATGTTGAGTATGGACTAGCATGGGAGAGGAATGGAAGGATACATACAATTTAGTAATTTCCCTAGATGTTGGTACCTATGGAAGAGGCAGAATTCACAGGGCTATAGGATTTCCATGCTCCACCATCTAAAAATAAGGGTGGCAGTTAGAGTAAAAGCAATCCTAAAAGGATAGATAGTTCTAAGAAGTTGGATTCGAACATCTTGGAGACCATGGGATCTTAGAATCTAGCAGACAGCTGGAACAAAGGAGTAAGAAAAGTTTTACCTAGTTATGACATTGGATTTGATTAGATTATTTTCTTTATACATTGTTCATTACCTTTATGTTACTACTGGATGAGAGTATTTAAATTGCTTTTGTTGGGTACATTTAGAGGAAATGTCCATAGGTTTCAGTTTCTATTTTAAGGCTACCTTAATGTGAGAAATGGTGAGGTAATTTAGCTATGTTCTATTTCTGGTTGTCTATCTGCCTACCTATGTATCTATCTATCTACCTATCTATATATTATCTATCTATTTTAATGCTTGACCTAAAATAAAGGTCAAGCATTGGCTAAAATAAAATCTGGGATAAATTATTTGATACTTTCTCTCATTATCAGGATTCAGATTTCAATTCATTTGCTCAGTTTGGAAAGGAATAGATTTTCCTTTGCTCTACCAATGAAGTCTTTCAGATTTAACTCTTTTTTAGGATTAGATCTATATCTTTGTACAGACAGCTCACAGATAGGTAAACTTTTATTTACTTTTTATTTTTTTAATATTTTTTAAAGATTTTATTTATTTGTCAGTGAGAGTACAAGCAGGGAAGAGCAGGCAGAGGGAGAAGCAGGCTTCCCATTGAGCAAGGAGCCCTATGTGAGACTTGATCCTAGGACCTGGGATCGTGACCTGAGCCGAAGGCAGCTGTTTAATGAACTGAGCCACCCAGGCGTCCCTTACTTATTTTTTTTAAAGGTCTATTTATGTATTTGAGAGAGAGAGAGAGAGAGAGAGAAAGCAGGGAGAGGGATAGGGGGAGAAGGAGAATCTCAGACTTCCTGCTTAGCATGGAGCCTGACGTGGGGCTCGATCTCAGAACCCTGAGGTTATGTCCTGAGCCAGAACCAAGAGTCAAACGCTCAAGTGACTGAGCCACCCAGGTGCCCCAGACAGATAAACTTTTAAAACTGGAAGGATCATTTAGGATCATTTAGGAAACCCCCCACATCTCTCAGGTTAGTAATCTGAAGTCAAGGAAATAATAATAATAGCTAACATCTATTGAGCTCTTATCTCACCTAATCATTATAACAACCCTATAAATAAATCCCAGAGAAAGCCGTGGCATTGCTGGCTTTTAGGAACAGTTTTCTTTGTAAATGTCCCTTAAATTTAAACAGTTTAGTTCTGTGCATTTGAGAAGAACAATTCATATATCTGTTATAAGTGGTTTTTTATTTTTAAATTCATAAAAAGAAATAGTGGTTATTAAAAGACAGTTATATCTGTTAATGTTGTAAAACTGTATCTTTTAATGTAGTTACTGCTGTTTTTAAAGATTTTTTCCCTACCCTACACAGCTTTCATATTTTAATAAGTATACCTGCCTTTATAGTATTTTAAACTATACTTAATAAAGTTCTATCTTAATTATTTTTTTCTTGATCCTGTGATTGTGAAAACTAGTCCATTTAATTTTTATTGAATTTTGGAACTACTTTGTCAATCATATGATATATAATAAAAGGTGTGTATATGTGTATACGCACCGTATAGCTATGTTGATAAGTGTGCTGTGAGTTAAATTTTGATCTTCTTTGTTACTCTGGAAATTTTATTTCTTTAGTGTCAACATACTACTATTTCTTGCCCTTAAATATCTTGGCAACTGAGAAGATTGCTTCTATTAGTGTAAAGATGAAAACAAAATCATGATATACTATGTATGTGATATACTATGTAGTGATAGAGAATATTTCATTTGAAAGTTTTGAAATCTTTTTTTACACTTTGTATCTGTGAGATTTTATATAGCTTTGATCAAATAGGAATTTTTCTTACTAATTTTAAGAATTATTTTAGTCATTTGATAGTTGTATTTTAAAATGAAATAAATTTCTAATTATGTAAAATTTTAGTTTTTTTCTAATTTCACAGTTTTTTGTTTTATTTTTCTAATTAAGTAGGCTCCACACGCAGTGTGGGGCTCAAACTCACAACTCTGAGAACAAAAGTCCCGTTCTCCACTGACTGAGCAAGCTAGGCTTCCCCCCATTTCACAATTTAAAACAAATGCCAGTGTTAAATAATGAATCTGTGACATCTGTTCATTCAGTATGTATTTCGGGAAGGTCTGTAGTGTGCCGGGCACACTTCTAGCATTAGTAGAGAACGGAGAGGAACGCAGACTCTGTCTGTGGCTCTGTCTCAATGAATGTAACCTTCACAACTATTTTCTTGATTTTAGATACGATACTTGTTCTCATGTACTAAGATTGGTCTGCCTTGATCTTTATTTTTAAGGAAAGAGTTTGACAGCTGATGGTAATCAAAACCTAACCTGACTGAACATTTGATATCTATTTATAAATTGCTTTGCTTCCAAATTGTGAATTCCAGCACTCGGGGCTTGTTTAGTTTGCTGAGGGATATATTTTTTATTTTATTTATTTATTTTTTATTTTTATTTTCGAAGGTTTTATTTATTTATTTGACAACAAGCATGAGTAGGGGGGAGGAGCAGAGGGAGAGGAGCAAAGGGAGAGGGTGAAGCAGACACCCTGCCGATCAGGGAGCCTGACAAGGGGCTCTACCCTGGGACTCCAGGATTTATGACCTGAGCCAAAGGCAGATGCTTAACCCAACTGAGCCGCCGAGGCACCCTGGGATATATTTTTTAATCAAGAAGTAATTTTAGTAAGATGTTCTCTAAAATATGTAGTTTTTTTTTCATTTTTTAAAACATTGTGGTAATCATAAAAGTTAACCATTTTAACTGTTTTTAAGTGTACAATTCACTTGCATTAAATACAGTTACAGTGTTGTACAGCCATCACTGCTATCCATTTCCAGAATTTTTTCATCATTCCAAAGAGAAACTGTGTAAAATCCGTTAGTTTTAAGTATTTGAGGAATATTGGTTATTTTCTTTCTTTTTTTGGGGGGGTGAAATCTTCCAGCAACCCAATACTCAGTGTGATCAACTTATACTTACTGATTCTGAGCTTGTCATTTGAATTAGAATGGCTTCTCTTGATTTGTACTTGTTCAGTGTTTCTAGGTATGTATTAAAATTACATTATGTTTCATTTTACTGTAATTTTATATTTGCTTCTTTGGAGCAGTGAAATAGATACATATAAACTTTGAAGGAGCTCAAACTACATTATGTGAACACTTAGAAGATTGTTTAGAGAAGGGAAGAAAGATTGGGGATTAAAGACTGTGGTACACAAAAACATCTGATAGTCTCAGACACAACTGGTTTCCTTCCCCTCCTACTAAATGCCTGGAGCTGGAAGCACATCTAGTGTAAAAGATATTTGGGCCTGTGATCTAAAAAAATTCAGTACCCCAAACACTGGGTAGGAATTGGACTCAATAGGAAGGATTGTTCAGTAGATCCTCTGTCTGTGCTACTCTTTGTGTTCAAACAAAAGTACAGCCGTTTAAAGAGTTTTAAGCATTCTTTCTAAAAGAGTTTAAATACCCTATTCACATTGCAGATGCTAAAATGTAGTTTCCTTGGCTGTTTCTCTTCCTCATTCATAACAATCACACGCTACTGTTACACAATAAAGAAATGCAGAAATTATCAGGGAACCTTTTTCAGAAAAGTCTTTCAGTTTTTTAAAGAGCAAATAAGAGTTTAAGAAAATAAACATGAAAGTCATTTGAATTTTAACTTTACCTATTAATCAAGGTAACATTACTTTGTCTAGAAGTATATTAATATACTTTTGATTACAAGCAAAAGTATAATTTTCGTCTGTGTTTATTATCCTGTTTTTTAAAGAGTGACACTCCTAATGAAATATATTTATTTCAGCTCAAAGATGGAGGCAAAGCATCTCAGGCAAATGTAAGAATAGGCGATGTGGTTCTCAGCATTGACGGAATAAGTGCCCATGGAATGACTCATCTTGAAGCCCAGAACAAGATTAAGGGTTGTACAGGCTCTTTGAATATGACTCTGCAAAGGTAATTTGCATTTTGTTTGTCTCTGAGAGAGAAAACAGTTCTAAGGAGTGTTTTTGTGTATCTGATTTGTGGTATTAACTAAGAAGTTTCTACTACCTTTGTTTCAGGTAAATAAATTAAAAAAATATAATCGGGTTTAAATTGAGTTATCGAGCAGTATGAAAAATTGCTGAAAGCTTTGAATTATTTCCCCATAAAAAGACATGCATTCCTGTACTCCTAAAAATTGTGTGTACAGTTTTAGAAAATCTAAGAATTCCTGAAATTTCTCAATAGAGTGCAGGCTAAAAATTCTTATTATCGGGTAAAATTCTTGGCTTTAATATTCTGAGTAGTGTATTAGAAGGTATGCTTTTAAGATACAGTTTGGCTTTTCTTAGTATGTCTTTTGCCCTTTTTTTCCTAGATAGAAGAAAATATTTTTACGTTTGAAATGCAGATTTTCCGAACTTACTGTTTTTGTTACTCTGGCCTCAGTTATAGCATAGCTTATCATCTCATTGATTGTAATATATCAGGCATTTTGAGTATTTCAACATTTGACCTCCCTTGAAATCATGTGGACTGCTTGCTAAAAATATTGATAGGCATCAGAATATCTGAAAGGACCAAGAAGTATATTATAGTAGTTCCCTATGATTATTATGAATTACAAAGTTATAACTACAGCAGTATCTTGGGCCCAGGGGAAGGGAGGTGAAAGGGGGTGGGGAGAGGGTGACTGAACGATAGCTTTCAGCCTTTAAGGTTTATTAGGAAAGTAGCTATCATTTATCAGCTGGGTATGGAAGGTTTTAAATAAGTCTTATTTTTGATGATTACAGGTGTTCTCTATTTCTATAAAATTTGGAAAACACCATCCCCCCCAAAAAAAAGTCTCATATATATTAATATATTATATATATATTATATAATATATTGTGTATATTGTTAATTTTTAAGAGGGGAATAACATTATGTGGTACCAAATGTATTTGGCTATGGAACCTTTTTTTCTTGAAGCCTCTCTTGGGACTATTTAAAGGATATATGCAGGGTAAGTTATGTACTTCTCTGGAAGCGTATCAATTTGGTCTTAAAACTGAATAGGAGAAATTTTTATGAACTTAGACTTACAGATTTACTTTGATGTAACCAGCTCCCCCCTTTGTGTGTGTGTGTGGGCGGGGAAGAAATTCCTGTCAGTGAGACTGTTCGTCAAAGGTTATTTATATTTAAATATTGATAGCTCTTAGGTGTACATTTTAATGCATATAAAGGAGTCAATGAGAAAAAAAATAACCTCGCTAAAAAGTTCTATTTTTGTAGTGTCCTTTTTGTTCTATGTACTGAGATCTATAACACAAAATTATTGTTACCAATTAAATGAAAAGTAGTCATTTTTATTTGTAGTCATTTTTACTAAGTATGAATTTTGAAAGGGTACCATGAAGTCAAGAAGCTTAGATATTAGATTAGAAGCTTACATACATCTTATTTTCTTTTGAAAATACTCTGGTTCTCCTAAGAATAGATGAAAACCAGATGTTACCTTGTTTTTATGCATTTCCAATTTAAGTAATCTGTTACTGACCCCTAATAAAGATTCTTTTAAGCTACTGAAACATGAAATTTAACAAACCAAGTCATTCTAAACATTTGGTGATACTGCTTAATCTTGTCTTCATAGTTCTGATATTCAGGGCCCAAAATATGAGAGAGAATTTTAGAGTCCTGTTATTATTCATTGTAATTCTCAAATTTTTGAACACTTCTTGTGTTAAGTAGTGTCAACTTGAAAAGAGATTTGCATTTAAAACAATTTATAATATAACATTGACAATACTACTGGGGCACCTGGATGGCTTAGTCGGTTAAAAGTATCCGACTCTTGATTTTAGCTCAGGTCAGCCCACGTCATGATTTCAGGGTCATGAGATCCAGCCCTGCATTGTGTTCCTCGCTGTGTGTGGAGCCTGCCTAAGTTTCTCTCCATCCTTCTCCCTCTGCACCTACCCCCCGCCACGTGTTCAAATGCGTGCTCTCTCTCTCAAAAAAAAAACCAGAAAACAAAAACCCATAACATTAACAATACTACTAAAGAAATATTTTTTTGCCTTTCCAAAAATATAAATCTTTGAATAGTTTCAATCTTTCCCTATATTAAGTTGCTTCTTTTCCTAAGTTCTTTCTTATATCGAAGCAAATATTTTTTTTTCCACTTATTTCTGAATTTGACAACAGCATCCTTAATTGGCCTGTCACCTTACCCTCTTTATTCCATCTCTTACCCACTGGACTGTTTTGTAGTCTCCTTCCAAACTGAATAACCTACAACAGTACTTGTGCCATGTAACAACTCTTTTCTTCTTAAACATGTACTTTTCTTCATGAACGTGTAGTATTTCCCTTTACAGACTTGTAGTCCAGTTTCCCTAGAAGAAGAACCGGAGATATAATTCATGTACAAGTATTATATCAAGAGAGGTCTTTGAAATGTTACAACGAAGTGACTGAGGCAGGATTGGGAAGAAGAAGAAACTGAGATGAGCAAGGATGTGGTTTCAGGGGATATCTAGCTTCACCTTGATCCTGGAGGTAACTTTGGGTCAAAATTATACCATAGAGCTTGTCTTGCCTTGAGGCAAAGGAACAGGGCTTTTTTTTTTTTTTTTTTTTTTTTTTAAGATTTTATTTATTTATTTGACAGAGATAGAGAGAACACAAGCAGGGGGAGTGGGAGAGGAAGAAGCAGGCTCCCAGCAGAGGAGCCTGATGTGGGGCTCGATCCCGTAACGCCGGGATCACGCCCAGAGCCAAAGGCAGACGCTTAACCGCTGTGCCACCCAGGCGCCCCAGGAACAGGGCTTTTATTCACCCTCTCTTGGATATGTTAGTCACTGGCCACCAGTTTTCCTGGACATGTATGTGTGTGGATGTGTGTGCGTACGCATGCAGGGTAGGGGGGAGGAGGTAGCTTCTGTTGCTTACACAGAAAGTTGCTGATGTGAACTGTTAGCGTTTCTGAGTGGCTGTACCAAATTGGTGTAGAAGTCTTCCAGGGGACGCAGGCTGGGTGCAGCATGTGCTATGAGATTCCATACAGACTTGAGTCCATTTGTTCAGAGGATTAGGTTCTCTGTGATCTAGACTCAAATTGTCCTCCCCAGATCATCCCTACTCATCAGTGAGTACTATCATTTTATTTAAGTTTCTTACTATCCCTCACCTGCCTGTCTTTCCTCTCATGAAATTCACTTCATCTAAGATGCCTCCTTACCTCTTCACTGCCAACACAAGCCTCTACATCCACAAAACCCATGTTAAACCTCATCATCTACCTGTTGTCTTTCCTCGTTTTTGCAACTTATTCGTTTTTCCCCCTCTGAACTCGTATGACAAGTTTATACCATTTGATTCGGAATTTAATTATGTGCTAGGTATAACCAGGAATAACAAGGCAGATTCTGTGAGTCATAGAAATGAACCTAATTAGTTAATAGTCATACCTAATACTGTCCATGTATTTAAATAATTACTCCATGTATATTAGTTCTGCTCCAGCTAGACTCCTTGAAAGCAAAGACCATGTTTTTTTTTTTTTTTTTTTTTTTAAGATTTTATTTATTTATTCGACAGACAGCCAGCGAGAGAGGGAACACAAGCAGGGGAAGTGGGAGAGAAAGAAGCAGGCTCATAGCGGAGGAACCCAATGTGGGGCTCGAACCAGAACGCCGGGATCACGCCCTGAGCCGAAGGCAGACGCTTAACCGCTGTGCCACCCAGGCGCCCCAAAGACCATGTTTTTTGCATGATCTGTGTTGAACAGCATCTTGTATAGTTTTATGTTCTTGATGTCTAATCAGTATTTGATGGATACCAGCATTAATTCCTAAACTTGGAATCATTTATTTATTCCACAAGTAGTTTTTGAGCTTTTACTACGTGCCAAGCACTGTTATGGATGCTGGGGACATACAGTGAGCAAAACAGACAAAAATCTCTGCCTCACAGTGCTGACCTTTTAGCAGAGATAGACAAAAACAAGTAAGTAAAAGCATGTATCATATCACATGGTGATAAGTGTTATGGGGAAAAATAGAGCACGTAAAGGAGATAGGGAGTGCAGGGGTAGGGAATTGCAAGTTAAAATAGAGTGGTCAGGAAAGCTTCAGTGAGAAGGTTATTGGATATGTGGTTCGTGCATGTCCTAGGCAGAGGGAAGAAGTGTTACAGCGGCCTTGACAGGGAGTCCAGTAAGCCTGGAGCAGAGTGAGTGAAGGCAGCATGAGTGAGTGAAGGTAAGAGGTAAGGTCAGAGAGGGAGCAGAAGTGGCTTGAGATGGGGCAGAACTTGTAGAGCCTTGTGGGTCACCGTAATGTTTGTAATCAAATTTAAGTTTTCCTGGACCTAAAAAAATTGTGAGAAAGCCTTAAAGAGTTGTAGCTGCCTGGCCAAATCTATAGCAAGGTCTGGGAGAGAAATGACTTCATTGTTGGAAGGAGGGGCTAGAAGGAGGAGCAGACCAAGCTTCTCCCCAAGTCTTGATAGTGGTGGCACTACCTTTTCCTTTTAGCACTGTCAGAAACGCTGGATGGTTGCCACTTTTGCGGAGTTCTGCTCACCTCCACCCAAGAATCCCCAGGGGGAGAAGATAAGAGAAAAGCCATCTTTGTTTTTGAAATGAAAGTTACCAGCAATTTTGTTTGGTGAATTTTTTTTGCACTAAGTATTATTGATATGTATCAATTCATTAAATAAATATTAGTATATACACTTAATTGATTTCTTCTTTAGGCCTAACCTCAATATCTGAAAATAGGATTTAGATAAGAAAAAGTAAGATAAAGATACTTGCTTATGATTAAGGTTTTGTAACTGTTTTTTCCTATCTAATCTAATTTGGGGGTATTTAATAAAGCAAACATATTTTCTCTCTGTGATATCCAAAAAAGATAAGACTTGATTCACTGTGTTCTGGGTATCTAATGAATACAGAGGTGTGGAAAATTTCATTTTAATTTGTCTTTTATCCTTGGACTAGGATTGGAAGTTTCTTTCTTTTTTTTTTTTTTCACTCCAGCAACTGGAACTGATTCTGAGTACAACTGGACAATGAAAAATTCTATTTGAAATTATTTTTCCTCTTGGTGAAATTAGGCAAATAGCAGTATCCTTATTTTTAAATATCAGTTGCATTTTGCCTATACTTTTCTCCAAGTCAGAGTGGATCATTTTTCAAATTATATTTCAGCTAACGAAAGAAGAAAATTACTTTCTAAAGCTTTGATGTCAATAACTATTAACTAACTATATTAGAATTGGATTCTATGAATAAGATTTTTAACTGTTTCATTTTATTTCAGTAGTTTTCTACACAACACAGATAAACTTGCTACTAACTTACTGTATGAATTGAGGCAAGTCAGTAAAGTTCTGGTACTTAATTTTCTTGACTATAAAATGAGGTCATGGGTGATTTCTAAGTTTTCTTAAATTCTGGTTCTTGTTCTGATTTTTCAGCTGTAAATGGATAAGTTCCCTAGAGCTTGCTATTAGATCAAACTAACTTAGGTTTGTTTATTTTGGCTGAGTAAATCAGGAAATTGGACTTTCTTCGTTGGAGTTATCTTAAACTGTGCCAGGTTAGCAAAGTGACTTGTACTATTCTGCTGACTTTAAGGTGAAAGGTAGGTCAGATGAATATTCAAACAGCATTTAATCATAAAAAATACTTTATTAGTCCTTATTTTATATTTTTAAATTAATCCTCTCAGAATCACAGAAAAAATATAAATATGTGTAGCTTTTCTAATCTTCCTTGTTTTTTACAGTACTGGTAGTGACAGGTCTGTGACTTTTTTTTTGTTCCTTAGGCTTCATTTAGTGTATAATGTATTATGATTGGAAGTGAAAGATCTAGAAGGATTGAGTTTTGAAAAATATTGATGTACTCTCTTTCTGCCTTCCCCTTCCTCGTCCTTCAAACAACAACAACAAAATTGTCAGAGGTCTAGTAACTCTACTAATGAATGGCAGACTGTAATAACTTAATAGGCTCACTGAATTACAAGAAAAAAGAAAAAAGTAGCTGTTTTACCAGACCGAAGCTATTAGCCGTCTTTTGTTTCATCTTAACAGATTGCTTAACATTTTATTACTGTTAGCTTTATGGATTCCACTCTGCTCTTTCACTAATAGCATAGAGGCAGGATTTATAAAGTATTTTTTTTAAATCAAAATTTTCAGTTCTCTGTTTGGATATTTGAATTTGTGTGAATTAGAAACATTTAGTTGGATTATCTTTTAATTGGAGTTGCACATTGATATTCCCATGCTTTTCTAATTTCTGTTCTGCAATTTAGCGTTTACTGTTTTTTTGTTTGCTTGTTTGTGTTGGTTCTAGTTTTGTTTTTTAATTCTTAAGTGGGAGGATGACTCTTTCAGAAGGACCAAGTCTGATCACATCATCCCTGCCCCCACTATTAAAAGTAGCAATGCTGGGAAAGGGGAAGAAGACAAGCATGCATGGACATCTCTTTTGTGCAGTCCTTTTCACAAATATAATTTAGGAAGGAGTTAACATATCCATTTTTCAGATGAGTACATTATGGCTTCAAGAGTTTACATGATTTGCATAACAAACCCAGGTCAGTTCAAAGCCTGTGCCCTCCCCACTTTTTTTGTTGTAGCAGTGGACTTAATGACTCTGGTCTCCTAATAAAATTTGATGAGACAGGATAGTAACACAAGAGGGGTAACTTTTTGACTCTTTTACTTATAAGCAATCGCATCTCTCTGCCCAAAACATACTTTTCATTTGCACTCTCACCTGTCAGTATTCTGTAAGTAATATTATACCTAAATTACTTTCTATGTGTTTCATAGATCCCTATATGTTAGAATGAAAAGAAAGAAGAAAAAAAAAGGAGGCTAAGTAGATCGGTGGACCACTGAATGGGAGCATTCATTTGGATACTGACTTGTGTATATGATTGTGGGTCCTAATTCAGAATGTGATCTTTCAATTTTCCCTCCTAAATTTATAACCCTGTTGACTGTATTTGCTAGTTTATTTCTGTATTAAAGTATGCAGTCTTAGTTCTTGAGCAGGCTTCTATCTGTGTATTCCACAAGTTACTAAGGATTCAGGAATTTAAAAAAATATATTTTCATTATGGTACTCACTGGAAAAGAAACTGTAACTGTCAATCAGCGAATCAGTCAGCAGGCATAGAAGAGAAGTATTTATTTCATATCCCTTTTTCTTCAGTTCAGTAGGGATAAAGATTGTTGAAACTGAACTTGAAGGCTCAAGTTAGTTCATTTTTTTTTGATAGTCTGTAGCAGTTTGACCACAGATTTGGTAAATATAGGTTCATCAAAGTGTATTTTGCATTTTGAAATTCTTCCCTTTGAACTTTGTATCTTGAAACTGTGTGGTTATTTCTTAACAATAAAAGTGTTATTTACTCCTGTGAAGGAAAAATTATTTCAGTCTCTAATCCTTTGGGCAAACAGTCCTGAAAGTGATACATTTAAAGACACGTTTAATTATGAAGCTTTATTGAAAAATTTTAATATGTTTGTGCAGAATTTTTTTTTAAAGGCCATGAAACAGAGATGGAAAGGGGAATGGTAATGACACTGGCTTTGAAATTAGGCAAACTTGGGGCAAATCTTGGTTCTACCACTTTCTGAGTGTGTAACCTTAGGCAAGTTATGTGACTGAATTTCAGTTAGTCATTTGTTATTGGGCATTAATAACTGCCTTCTAGGGCTCTTACAAAGGTTAAACAAATTAGCATATGTAAAGAACCAAGGGCACAGTAGAGGTAAATTTTCTCTCTTCTTCCTTCTTTCCTCGTGATAAGTATTAATATAGTATCTATTTTACAGATACTTCTTGGAGAGCATATTTATTTTGTTTCTTAGCAACCAAATGGGTGTGACTGGAAGGAAACGGAGAAAATGAGAAGGCAATCTGGTAGGTAGTTATGTGAGAAAGTCAGGAAGATAATCTTACAAGTTAGAAGAAAACGTTTTTTTAGCAAGTGAGTGTTTTTTAATCGTACAGTTGTAATTAAAGCTTTTTAAAACAATGGAGTGGATACAGACATCCTTACTGCCAGCTGACGACTGCTTTGGTTCAAAATTATTGCCTTAACCAGTAATTTATGGCAGCAAAGAGAAACCAGTACACACCTAGTCTTGTTTATTCCGCTAATTCCTCTTCTTCTCCTTAGAAGAACAGTGTAGATATAATTCTTTTTCACTGTGGCTTAAGTCAGAGCGACAAACAAAAAAACGAGTTTTTAAAATCTCTCTCGCCCATCCAGATTCATGTGTTTTCCCTGTAATTTCCTGAGTAATATATTAAAATCAAGTTAAATTACTAACTTTTGGACCTTGTTTTTGTGATACTTTTATAAATCATTTTTTATAACCCTTTGTCAACACAAACAGTAATTACTTAAGTTCAGTTGAAAAATCTCATAATGTTCCAAATTTTTAAAAATTGGACTTTTCCTCCAGGTTTGCATTATGACTAGCAGCCATAAGGGGTAGATAGAAATAAAGAGAGTGATTTATGATTTCCGCTGTTAAGGAATTTGTATCTATTCATTGGGCTAAGAAGAGACAGGAAGTGCTGCAGGGCTGCAGGGTTCCCACTGAAAGCTGAAACTTGGGCCAGGCTGGAGGAAGACCCTCTGAGGTGGTTTGAAAGTGGCCACTCCCCAGGTGTGTGTTTGGATGAGCATGTTGACCAGTTGGAAAAAGAGATAAGAATAAAAGGAAAGGTAGATGGGAATAGTGCTTTGCAGGTCCTAGACACTGAGGTATTAAAAGTTTTGACCTGAAAAGTGACATTTTCGGAATAATACTTAGTGAGACTGCTTGGAAGAAGGTGGAGACACACACAGAGGCAGGGAGACTGGTTAGGCAAGTATTGCAGTAACTTGGCTACATGAGGGCTTGAAATGTAAAACAATATAAATGAGAGAAATTAGAACTTGAAGAGTAATTCTAAAAGTCACTGTAGTGGGATGATATGAGGAAGGAGGGAAGAGCGACCCATCCCCCTGCACATCTACTTACTGGAGGCTAGCTTCTGCTCCTGTCATGTCACCCACTGAAAGTGACACTTGGATGTCTCACAGATTCCTCTGTCTTTTTAACATGGTCGGAACTGAGCTTACACCTTACCTCACCCATTTGCATTGCCTGCTGCACTGATCTTGGTGAATTGCCCACCATCCACCCTGTTACCCAGACCAGAAAGACTCATTCCTTGCCTGAACCTCCCACATTCTTCTCTAACCACCTGTTGAGTCACATTTGTGTGTATCTCCAGACAGACCGTGAATAGAGTAGAATAAATTAGCATGGCCCCAGGGTATGGTGGTGGCAGAGGCACAGCACCTAGTCATAAGGCCTAGATCTTAAAAGGAAATGTTTAAGATCCGTTTGTTTAGCATATACTAATGAAACACTTGCTGTGCTGATCACTGAGGATAAAAAGGAAGTCCTCAAACCTGCCCTCAAGGAGCTCACCGTGTGGGGATCTGGTTTCTAACCTTAAATAAGGACTTTTTTTTTTTTTAACGTCAGATGTTTTATGGACAGCCTTTCCTGTCACATTAAGACAGTAATTGTATTTTTAGTAATTGCAGATTTCACAAATTTTGTGTTAAGATAATTGTGTTTTTAGTAATTGCAGATTTTATATTGTATTGCAATTTTAAATGAAGAGAAAGATTTTTTACATTTATGTACAAGAATTCTACATTTATTTAAAAATCAAAATATATACATGATTTAAGCAGACTTTAAGCTTTTAATGCTTAGTACACAGATGAATTCATGGCTCACCTGTGAGAACTTAAATCTGTGTACCATTTACCTCCAGCTGCTTCAGGTGTGGTTCATAGACTGGGACCCACCGGCCAAAAAAATTTTAAACTATCTGAAAGTAGAGAGGTAGAGACTTAAGCAGAGACAACCAGGGAAGGTAAGTCTGAGGAGAGACAGCATGAGGATGGGGAGGGAAGCAGAGACAGAAAGACATACACAGTAGGACAGTTGACGGAGCACAGTAACCTGAGAAGATTCTCCTGGTCACATCGGCTTGTTAGCAGATTAGAAGGATGATGATTCTACCACATTGGATTCTACCAAATTAAGCTTCATTATCATTTTAAGAAAGAAAGAAATAAGCTTAATCAGAGTTTTAAAGTGAGAAACACACAATATTTCTTTGCATGAAAAGCAATAGCCGAGTTAAGGTGTAATATGCACGCTGATTAAGTGTCAAGAAGATCACACCCATCTCTTGAAGGAAAGAAATGATATATCTGTTTATTACATACTCCAGTGCCTACCACTGTGGCTTGGACTTAGAAGATAGTAAAAAAATATTTATTGCCTTTCATTGTAGAGAATGCTGCCTTGAACGTTATAGTAATTTTTGCTACTTTCTCCTGATAAATTTAGAAATAGTTCTTAAGTTATTAGTGAGATAGAGTGACAGTCTGGTCATTCTTGTGTATTTAATGACAGCAGTCTCCTTGGGGTTCCAAATAAACTTTTTTGTCCATAGTATCAAGAGCTTTTGAAAGGATTGAAATTCAAGTCATTCCCAACTGTTTCTAGTGTCTGTTGTTGCTATTAAGGTCTCAAAGATTGAAATAGCTTAGGCTGTATGTGAGTTGAAAAGTAAACCGAAGTGATTGGCTGTGCAAAAGACAGATATGGCAGGTTATTTATACTGTCAAACTTCGCAGCTTACTTTTTCTTTAACGTATTTTAAAGCCTGCATTTTCATAGTAAACCAGCTTTATACACAGGGTTTTTTTTGGTTGGTTGTTTTGTTGTTGTTGTTTTGGTTTTTCTTTCTTCTTCTCTTTTCTTCCCTTTTCTTTTCTTTTCTTTTCTTTTCTTTTCTTTTCTTTTCTTTTCTTTTCCTTTGTTTCTTTCTTAGATTGTAGGAGAGAGAATCTTAGGCAGGCTCCATGCCCAGGGCAGAGCCTGCCACAGGGCTCGATCTCACAACCCTGAGATCATGTCCTGAGCCGAAATCAAGAAAGAGTTGGACACCTAACTGAGCCACCCAGGTGCCACTTTCCACAGGTTTCTAAATGTTACTAGTCCTAGTAATTTTTTTTTAACCAGCCACAATCTCTTATTAACAGTCTTTCTCTGAAGTTTAAATGCATAAGAAGAAGAATCCTTCATTTATCTATTTTTGTGTGTGTATGAATTTTAATTTCTTGAGTAATATAGCAAGAGTTTATTTCTGTATTATAGTAAAAATCCATAGATGATAATCCTGAATTCAGTGACCTCTCTTACAGTTAAGTCTGCCTTTATTTGACTGTTCTGGCTGAAGTTTCATAGCACTGTTTTCCTGTGTAATCATACTGTCACAATGAATATGAGGGACTTTCCAGATTCTTTTGTTTTACTGGAATTATGTTGTATAGACTTTGCTTTGAAATAATGGATTATTTATTATTCTAGAATGTTTTTGTTATCCTGAAAGTATGTTTGGTTACCAAATTATTCTTGAAACTAAGAAAAGTATTTTTGTATTTGAAAGATAAGCTAGTTAACTGCCTCTTTCAAAGTAGAATTTTTATCTCTTTGACACACTGAATTATACAGTATCTCTTTTTCAGATTTCATAGATTCTATAATATTCATGTAGATTTCATTTTCTTATGAGAAGCCTGTTTGCTCTTAGTGAGCCAAAGAATTATCTCCAAGGGACCAAAGCAAATTGCTCCTTTATTGAAACTTGGTTGTGCTTTTTTGATTTGTTTGCATGTGATTTCTATTGCTATATAATATTTACAGTTGAAATTATTTTAGTATTATGCAGAAAAAATTTCTTTTTATCTATTCCTTTAAAGAAAGTTAATAGATTATAACAATATCCATGTTTCCAAGAACTTTAGGTAATAGTTTTTCTTCTGAGATATCTGATATAACAAGTGTTAAGGTTTCTAGGGAAGGAGCTTCAGTCTTGTTTCTTAGCACACAGTAGGGATTTGGTAAGTACAGCATATTAAAAAGAAGGTAGTGTTTTATTTGTTTGTTTATTTATTTTTTTTTTTTTAAAGATTTTTATTTATTTATTCAACAGAGAGAGAGACAGCCAGCGAGAGAGGGAACACAAGCAGGGGGAGCGGGAGAGGAAGAAGCAGGCTCCCAGCGGAGGAGCCTGATGTGGGGCTCGATCCCAGATCGCTGGGATCACGCCCTGAGCCGAAGGCAGACGCCCAACCACTGTGCCACCCAGGCGCCCCTGTTTATTTATTTTTAAAGATTTTTATATGAGAGAGGGAGAGAGCAGGAACAGGGGGAGGAGGAGGGGTGGGGGGAGAGGGAGAGGGAGAAGCAGACTTCCCGCTGAGCAGAGAGCCCAAAGCAGGGCTCTGATCCCAGGACCCTGAGATCATGACCTGAGCTGAATGAAGTCAGACTGAGCCATTGAGGCACCCCTAAAGAAAGTAGCATTTTTTTTTTTTTTTAAAGATTTTATTTATTTACTCGACAGAGATAGAGACAGCCAGCGAGAGAGGGAACACAAGCAGGGGGAGTGGGAGAGGAAGAAGCAGGCTCGTAGCAGAAGAGCCTGATGTGGGGCTCGATCCCAGATCGCCGGGATCACGCCCTGAGCCGAAGGCAGACGCCCAACCGCTGTGCCACCCAGGCGCCCCAGAAAGTAGCATTTTAAATTCTTACTTTTAATAAGTTACTGAGCTGGGAACTTAATATACTTTAGTCATTTAATCTTCATGGCAATTATTGTGACAGATATTATCACCCCACTTTACAGAGAGGGTAAGTACTATACTTCAAATTCACACAACTTGTATGTATATAAGCCAAAATTCAAGCTCAGGTCTGTTTCCCTTCTAATATAATGATTGTTCTACAATATCAGACAGTCCCTTTAAATAAAGGAATTAAGAAAATATTCTTATTGTATAGTCATCATAATGCCTATTGTCTAAATGTGCATTTTACTCTTCCAAATACACCCAATAAGAATTTTTGCCGTTAAATTTGTTCCATAAGAGGCAGAGAAAGAGGCATTTATGGAGACTTTTGTGTGATATTTCAGTTATTTCGAATTCCATGGAAAATACTAGCAAGAAGTCAGTGCTCTTTGAAAAATTTGCCTTTTTAGAAGCTCACAAAATATTCTGGCAGTAATATTACCTCATTCATTCCTTTAGCAGCTCCAACATATGCATTCTCTGGATTTATTAAAGCAGCATTAATAATATCTTCGTCTGTGAGATAGTTTTTCAGTTGAATTAAAATGCATGGTTAAGTTCAAGTATAAAAACAGACTTCCTAGATTTGTAGCATTTTATAGTGACGCAGCTCCAGCTGTCAACCAGTAGAACTTAGTCCACCTTCACCATTTATCTCTATGAATGCTTCAGAGTTTTTTTCTGATCTCTTTTTAAAAATACCTGCAGTGTCAAGTCTGTGACAGTGGTGATGCTGGGATTGGGGTTGCACAGCAGAGGAAAAACAGAGGGACAGGCAGGTGTCAGCCCATGAGTTCAACTTGATTAAGCCATGTGCCTGTTTACCCTGATATACTCTGTTGTTCATCTGTTTGATCCTTTGTTTACAGTGTTCTTTTAGGTGTCTTACCAGTATCTTATGCTGAGTGTGGGAAACATGCTGGATTTAGTAGTAGATTGGTTTTTACCAAATACCATTACTGTTAAAGTAGCCAACATGTTTCCTGTTTTCTCTAACTTTTTCTCCTACTTTCTTTAAGTTATTCATTTTCCTGCATTTTTTCTTTCTTTAAAGCCTTAAAATCTCTACTTGTCTCTAAGGTGTCAAAATGTCCTTCGCTAATTACATGTCTGGAAGTTGAATGAACCATATGTAATTGAATTACAGAAATAGGAAAAAACTTTGTTAGTTTCAGTGGACATAGAGACCTTAAAAATACTGAGGTACAGTCCCCATCATCCCCAACACACACATGCACGCGCACACACATGCACACACACGCACGCACACACACACACACACACACAAAATGCGTGAATGATGATGGCAGGAAGGAACAGAGTAGCATTGTTCAGTCACCTGAAGTTTGAAGTTCTGAAAAGGAAGAAATTTTTAGACTAAGGGGAGTGAGGAAGTTTGCAGGGATCCTACAGAAGAGAGATCTTAGTTGAGAGTAATTCCATGATTAACATACAGGGCAAGTTACAGGTTAGTGCCAAAAGTACGCCGTTTTCCCAGGAACTGGGTGAGATGAGCCGTGGTGGAGGTTGGGATCAAGCACAAATTAAGAAGCTTGAAAGGATTGTAAAAACCTTAGCAATATGTGAATGAGTGACACGATGAACCGAGATTTCTGTGACTTGAACTTACGCACATGTATCTATATATAATATATAATTCATACCCCCTGCTTCCTTCGAAGTGTAGAAAACTGTGTATGTGCTTTAGGCTGCTGACTGAATTTGTTGGCTTAAGAGGACTTATGTGAACAATGGAGAAATGGAGGGAAGATTGGGGCCACTGGGGCCAATGTAAGAAAGAGAAAACACCCTCTTCTCCTCCCTCTCTTCTGCAAGCATGGTATGCCAGTGACAATGCTAGGAACAGAGAAGAGGTAGAGAAATTAATGTATCTCAGTTCAAGAAACCCCTAATGGGATGAAACAGACATTTTTATACATGGGTTGATGATTGTCAGAATGTGGATATATACAAGTAGCATCTGGAACACAGAGGAAGAATCTGAAGGAGGCAAAGATGTCCTACCACATAATGCGTGAGCTGAAGCTTGAGTATAGAATAGGGACTTGCCAGTGGTCAATAGTAGGAGTGAAGAAGGCATTCAAGGCAGAAAGGACAGCTTGAGGAAAGCCCATGCTCCTTTCTGAGAACTTGTCAATAGTTTACTATGGCTGAAATGTAGTTTTTGAGAGAACAGGAAGAATAGGAGAGGATTAGAAGGTTTTAAAGGGTTCAGATTATTGTAAGAGATCTCAGCTGCCATACATAAAATTTTGAATTTTGGTTCTTAGCTAATGGGAAGCTATTGAAGAATTGTTTTGAAATACAATATTAAGAAATTTAATAATAATCATAGTATTTATTGAGCAGGTGCTGTATGTTAGGCATTCTTTTAAATACTTCACATATAACTCATTTAATCCTTTGTAGAACTTTGTGACATATGGATGCTATTATTATTCTCCTATTAAAGATAAGGAAATGGAGGAAAACAGTGCCTAGGGTCACCTACCAGGATTATAAACCCAACTATTCTGGCTGTGTGTAATGTGTAGGGCGGGAAAGGAGGTTGGGATTTGATTTCGCAAGTGTGGGTAGGAACGAATGGAGGCCTGGGTGAGGGGAGAGTTGGGGGGAGGAGTGAGAGCCCTGATGGCGAGGGCTGGGAATTCCAGACTGGTTGAGGAACTTTCTGAGGAGCAGCTATCTTGATCCATGTCTCACTGACTCTTTTCTGTTGTTTATCTCCCATTTTAAACTTTGCTCCTTTTGCTTGGTTTTTCTCTCTTCTCTTCAGTAAAACTGATTTATTCTTTTAATGACTATTGTTAGGTTTTAGTTGGGGTGAGTCTTCATTAATTCCTGTACAGTTATAGAAAAAAAAAAAGATATAGTCCCTGCTGTAAAAGGGGTGTTTGATGTGGTGTGACAGGTAAGTACAGAACCTGTCAGTCTTGTTAGTGTGAGCAGAATGATAAAGACTTATGGGAGGGCCGTGTTCATTGATTGTATACTTCATCTTCCACTTGCAGTTCTAAAGCCATTTGTGATACATTTATCTGAGCTGGTGAGGTCTACAGCTCCCTGGTTTCTTTAAACATCAGAGCTGGCCCCTCATAGAGCCAATGCATATTCTATATTTAGGGGTATAGAAAACTTAGTGTCCTTGAACACATACACACATGTACCCCTTCCAGATTTTCCAACATTTTGGTTTTAAGAGGAAAAAAATCTCATTAGTGAATGTAAAGCCTCATTCACATCCGCTTCTGGACTGTAAATTCCTAAGGGCAAAGGCCATGCCTGTCTTGTTTACAGTAGCATGTTTTGATCTTTCCCATAGACTTGCTCATGGTTTGTGCTAAAATATTTGAATTGAATACTGCATCTGAGGGTGAAAATTTCCTAAAAATGTTTTTATTCAGAATTAGGAAGTGAAAGCAACAATAGTGCAGAAGTGAGTGAGACTAATGAGCACAAGTTTGTGATGCTAAATAAAACAACACTAAGTTGTGGGCACAGAATGGCAAGAACAGTTTTATGTGGCGGCCCCACATGGCATATCCCTCTCTGGGGAGCTGTAACTTGAATGTTTACATTTTTAGGTCTTGATTATAAACGCAGCCTCTTTTGTCCACTGTGAGTTAGGGAGTGAAGTAATTCATTTTCCTTTCTACTGCCTCTGCCCATGGTGAGAATAGAACTTCCATACACGTCTTTTCTGCCCACCTGGATTGGAGGCTGATGGAAGATACAACTTCCATCCATTTGGCTCAGTTTCTCTCCTGGGGGTTAGAGTTGGTGCCTGATTGCTCTAACTTGATACTCATTTGGCCATGTTACTGATGAGTGGCATAAACTGTGCCATAAGGGGGTCATAGTCTCCCCAGTTCCACTTCTTCCCCTTCTGTCCTCACATGCGGCAGGTGCCCTGGTCAGGGGAGAGGCCTGCTGTTCTCTCTTACTTCCTGTTCCTTTTTTATCTACTCTTTGAGTAAGTGAAAGAGTCAGAGATGGAATTTAAAATGAGAGTCTCCTCTTTGCTCGAACACAAATCTGAAGTCTTGCATTTTGGGCCTTAAAGGGCCTATTTAGAGAGGGTTTACATTTACTTCTCATTTGCCTGCCAGTATTTGATAGGCAGAGAAGGAGGAAAGAGGTTTCGGAGATACATCTAACCTTCTGGGTAAGAGGAGGTTTGGGGGCCCACCTGGTCAGCGTACTTCATGGACTGCTTAAGTGGCTAATTCTTTGGGTTAGAAAAAGAATTCATTGCGCTTCGTAGCTACACCCTGATTGAAGCAGTATTTGGTCAATGAGTCTTCTTCCATTTTGTTAAACCATTCACCCTATTTTTATAATTCTGACTACTTCCAGTGATCTCAGATACCTTTTATTTAATCTATTTAATAGGTTAGGAGTGAATGATACTTTCCCCAAGGCTACTAGTAAATTTAGCTTTAGCCTAATAGTGAAATAAGTGAAAAAATCATTAAAGAGAAAATCATTTGTCTTTCCTAGAAGCAAAGCTTCATGGTTACAGTCACTAATTTTTAGGATATATTTAGTAGGGTAACGAATATATTTTAGTAATTCATTTCACAGTGAGGCAAGAACTATGTGACATTTTCTACCCTTGAAAAATGCAAAAGTGGATGTTTGCATGTAGGATGTCTGCCCCTCATATATACTAATTCATTAATAGTAATTGTTAATATTTATTGTATATTTAGAGATCAAGTGTGCTTTGAATACACTATCTCATCAAATCCTTTCAGCACTCTTTTTTTTTTTTTTGGTACTGTATTAGTTTCCTGTGGGTGATAGGACAAATTAGCACACACTGGGTGGCTTAAAACAACAGATATTTATTCTCTCCTAATTCTGGAGGCTAGAATTCTGAAATCAAGGTGGTGGAAGGGCTATACTCTCTTTGGAAGCTCTGAGGGGAGAATTCTTCCTTGCCTCATTCATCTTCAAGTGGCTGTTGGCATTCCTGATGGCTGCCTCCCTCCAGTCTCTGCCGTTATGGTCACTTCACCTTCTCCTCTTTGTGTGTTTGTGACTTTTCCTTTTTTGTCTCTTATAAGGAGTTTTGTCACTGGATTTAGGGTCTGTTCAGGTAATCTAAGATGGTCTTCTCTCAAGATCTTTAACTTAATTATATCGGCAAGACCTCTTTTCCAAATAGGTAACATTCACAGGGTCTGGGTGTTAGGACATGGACATATCTTTTTGGGGATTACCATTCAACTGACTGCAGATACATACTTTTAGTATCATTTCTCAGGGAGATATTGAGTGTGTAGTCAGTTTGTTTTGTCTATGAGCTGTCCTCTCCACCATCACACTGTGACGCCATGCTCTATTTGTAGATGATCTGTTTTGAAGCATTGCCCATATGATATCTAGTCCCTTATTTAATTAGGAATGAATTCACACCTGGTAAGTTTTTTCTACTTGTTGTTTAGTGTCTGTTTTTGGAAGTGTGTACATAAGACTCACTGAAGAATTTTCTCCATGCAAAGACTGGAGATAACCTTGCCATGGTTAACTCCAGGAGAAAAGGCCGCTCACTACTTTGACGGCAGCAGAGACTTGTTTTTCTGGTTTAGTGAGACCAGTCAGAAACATCAGAGTTCTAATCCTGACTTCATCACTTACTAGCTCTAGGGCTATGAGCAAGTTACTTTAGTTTTTAGACTTCAGTTTATTTATCCATAAATTAGGAATCCCTGGTTTGTAGTTAGCTTAGTTGAAAAAATTAAACCTGAGCATTTAATAAGTAGTTTGCCCAAATTAAGCATGTAAATATTTTAGAAAACATAATTCCAATGTCTATGAATTTCTTCAGGCTTACTTAGTTAAAGAACTAGTAATAAATGTTATATTTTTTAAATAGTTGTTTATATCACAAATGATGAGGCTTGCTCCTTTAAATTAAAAACAATTTTAACTGTATCTTCTATTATCCATGTACATATATGGCATCTTTTTAAAAATTCAAATAATATTTGCTTTGCCTGTTTGTGGTATCTTCCTCAGCAGAGTTTGGTTTTGTTGTTTGTGTATTTTTTTTTTAAAGGATCACTCTTCTTACCCAGTGCCTGACACACATACCAAAAAGGGAAAAATTGTAAGAAAGAATGCTCCTCAGATCACATCATCCAGTTATTGCACTTTCAGCATTTTGTGAGTGATGGCTTCTTCCTAAGGGGACATTCTTTTTAAGGTTGGAGGTCATTGTTTCTTTTAAAGAGCACTGTGTTCCAATTCTGGATAGTATTTTCTAGACAGGAAACATGACCATCTTTCATTTCATTGTCCTTTTTAGTAGATGTTTGTTGAAAATACTGGATGCTGGATAAGACAACTTGCCCCAGTCGTTCTTACTATTATTGTTTGTTTTTCCATAGTTGCATAAGCCTATTTAATAAGGTCATGGTGATCAGATAGATCTATTTTTCATCTATTTTCTGATGAAAGGACTGATTTTGTTTTCTGTACTGTCTTCTCTTATCCTCTTAAGTTACTGACAAGTGAGAAATTTTCAGAAATGCGTGTTTTAGAGAACAGTATTTTTTGAAATATGTCTTATTTCTTGGAATTTTATAAAAACTCTTAGGCTGTAGTCTTAATGTAATCTCTTCAATGGAACTGTTGATTATGTAATGCCAAAGTCTGGGAAGTTTTTAGCCCAACTGAGTTGTAAATATTTGTTTTCCATTTCTGTGTAGATAATATGGATGATGGATGCAAAATTTGTTTTGACCATTAGCATTTATTATGCTTGCTTCAGGAGGAGTGTATTGTTGTAGAACTGAATCTAGCGATGGATTTTTAAAACTATCTTGACTCAAATGATACTGTATTACTAATACTGCCCCTGCTATTAATTTCCTCCTGAAGTAGAAAATGGTCTGTTTCTAACTTGCCCGTCTAAACACCCACTCTAATACACATTCATGTGTACACACCCACATTTCTATTCAAAGCAGAATCGTTTCAAATCAGAAGTAACCATATAGAAAAAGAAGATACACTTCCCTGAGAGAAATATATGTAAATTGTATTTTTCCTCCTTGTATTTACTTTCTTAATTCATACTATACAAAAGCATTTGGAAATCTTTGGAATTTACTCTGAGGAAGTTCCATACATGTTCAGTTTGTTGATGCTTTTACTTTTTAGGGAAGTACATTAAGGTGTTTAATTATTAATCTGATATTAATTATAAATAAAATTTTCTGTTATCAGAAGATGTTTTGAAACATGTGGGTGTTGCTGATTTTTGTAACAACCCATCTAAAATTTGAAGTGGCTTTTAAAATATAAAGCTACATTTTATTTTTAAGAGGCATTGAAACCAGGGATGACAAAAATTTAAACTTTTATGTTTTAGTATATATTATGCTTATAATTTTTACTTAATATATTCAATGCTAGCATTCCTTTTGGCAACTGGCCATTCCTTTTTCAAATCTAGATATTTAATGGATTTAGGGGTTAGAAATTGAATCTGGTTTATGTTGTGGTTATATCTCAATTAGTATCATAATGTCTAGGTTTACAGTTAACTAGTGATTTTAGACTTAAGGGGAAAAAGAATTTATCTGAAGTTAGTGGTAAAACTTCAGTTATCGCCAAAACTTCAGGGCCTGGCTAATTCTGATATACTGGATTTTCTAGATAAATTGACATTAAATACCCAGATTCTTTAAAATAAACACCATAACATTTTCATAAAAGTCTTAAAAAATTTATTTCTTTGTGTATTAGTTTCCTATTGCTATGTAACAAATTACCACAAACTTAGTGGCAGGACCCCCCCCCCCCCCACAAATTTATTATCTTACAGTTTTAGATGTCAGAAGTCCAAAATGGGCCTCACTGAGCTAAAATTAAGGTGTTGGCAGGCTGTGTTTTCTTTCTGGAAGCTGTAGGAGAGAATCTGTTCTTTTGCCTTTTCCAGCTTCTAGAAGCTGCCTGCTTTCTTTGGCTCCCATTCTTTCCATCTTCAAAGGCGGCAAAGGCTATGGAGTCTCTCACATCACATCATTTTGACACGGACTCTTTGGCCTCCCTCTTCCACATTTAAGGACCCTTGTTGTTACATTGGGCCTACTTGATAATCTAAGATAATCTTCCTATTTTAAAGTTATCTGATTAGCAGTTTTAATTCCACTTTAGGGGAACTTTAATTTTCCACTGCCATGTTATTTAACATTATTCACAGGTTCTCGAGATGAGGACAAGGAAATTTTTGGGAGGCCATTATTCTGCCAACCATTTTGCTTTCTTAAAGTGTTGAAATATGTGTACTGAATTGGCTATAACTATGAGGATTGCATGATATTGGAAGCCTGAATTATTTATTTTATCATCATCTGTTGCCCAGGAGTGATTTTAAAGTCTCTTTCAGGCTTTACTTCAGCTTGGTTGGTGGGTCTTCTCTGTGGCTCACTAGTATTTTCTGTAGGTGACTACACTTCTACAGACAGAAAAAATTTCTATAGCAGAATCATTGAGGACCACTGTTGGGAGGATATAAATTGGTGTTTGACATCCCTTCTGACTCCTGGGAAGTACAGTGCTATTCAGTAATCTTTTAGTTGTTCACTCTCTTTATTACCAAAAAAAGGTCTGTTCCCATCCTTATCATTCTGTTTCTCACCATTACCACGCATGGTATGTCTAACTTCTGGCCATTTAGAGTGCCGGTTTTTTGAGAGGTCTCATTTTTGTCAGATTCTAGTTGTGCCCTGGTCTTTTTGCTATCTGCTGTACCATTTGTTCTTTTGCATTTTGTGTGAGTGTACAAGAGTTCCTTCCTACCTACCTTCTTTCCTTCCTTCCTTCCTTCCTTCCTTCCTTCCTTCCTTCCTTCCTTCCTCTCTTCATTTCTTTCTGTCTTTCTCAGTCTGTCTTCCCCTTCCTTCCTTCCTTCCTTCCTTCCTTCCTTCCTTCCTTCCTTCCTTCCTTCCGAAGTTGAGTAACTTGTACAAGTCTGAGCATCAATGGCTGATTCACTGTTTGAACCCAGGTGTTATATATTCCAGGAGAGCCATGTTTACCACTCGACTGAATTGCTATCCAACATTCATCCCAAACCCTGGACCTTTTCTTTTAAAATCCATTTGTCACAAATTTTTAATAAAGAGGTCTTTGCAACTACAAGGGAGAACCTTAACATTGAACATAAATTTATTTATTATTGGGAAGACAGGAGTAAGATGGAATGATACTTTCACTCTGCCTCACCTTTTGGCAGGCAAAAACAGGGAATCTAAGGGATAGTGCCTATGTTTTAGTAGATTCAGTAGGAAGGGTTTGTATATACCCAGTTTTCAATTTAGGAAGGAGTAAGGAATTGGGCTGTTTTTGTGACATTCTTTTAAGGGAAGATAAGACAGGAAAGAAAGGGGTGAACCGAAAGACATCAGATATAAAGTGCCTGTTTACTCTCTGTGAGTCACTCACATTATTCTGCTTTAAAAACATGTTAGGAATTCATCTAATCTTCCTCAGGGCACACCCACTTCCCTCTAAGCCTAGTATAGTTCACAGATAAATCGGTCTTTCTCAGCTCACCACTTGTGCTATGCAGTCACCTTGCCAGGGTGATTTGATGTTCTGTGGCTGGCTAGACTCTTCTTATTCTGTCTCACTTTCTTCCTGATATAAATGAGTACCTGACTAACAAATACTTTACCTAATCCTAAACTTTTCCTTTCCTTGATAATATTTCATGACTTGAAAAAGACATCTAAGGCACTAAGTACATAATGATGGTCATTTGTACTTTAGTTCTCGATTATTCTAGTTTCCTACATTCTTGGTTTCCACAAATGATTATTTGTAGAAGAGATCCATTTTATGCATATTTGCTCTCTGACCTGAAGTTTAGGACATTGAATGCAGTGTGTACCATTGACCTTCATTTGCGCCGTAGTACTTTAGGACAGTATAATGCCTGCAAGCTTTATATTCTTCGGTACAGTGAGGAGATTTTATACAGAGTACATGATTAGTTACTAAATGACTTTTGTGGTCTTTTATCTCTATTTTAATATATGCATTCTCATTTTCCAGTTAGAATGCCTGTTTGTGTTTCCAGAGAAGGCCATGGATGGACAAGAGCTCTGACAATAGGAACTTCTATCTTAATGTATTTATATTTCTTTAGTTTTGAATTTTTCTTTTTGTGTGGAAGAATGAGTAAAAAATATACTGTAGAGATCAGGATTCATAATTGGAGACTGTTGTAGAAACAAGGATTCACACTCTTCGTCTCTATTGTCAACGTTTTCATAAAGATCTAGAACTCTTTTATGCCTCTTTCATTAAACCATAAGGATGACTGGAGTTACTTAGAGAAATTTACCATATCTAAATAGTCTGAAATATTTAAATGAAGGAAAAGGGTTTTGAAAAGGTGCGTATCTATATATTATAATTTGGAGCTGGGAAATAGAGTTAAAACCTGAGAAAAATTCTTGGTTATAGCAAATGATTAGTGTCTGAATCTCCTGGATTAGATGAGTTCTTCTCTTTAGTTTCAGTGTCAGACGGAACTGATGTTCTATCCTGGTAACATTTACTTTATTTCTGTATTAGAATGTGCATGATTTAACATTTCTGAGAGTTCACAGTCTTTTTTTGGGGGGTAAGTAACATTTATTATAAGGTGCCAAAGATGCAGTTGTAAGTGACAGCACAGTATAATGAAAAAATTTTTGATTTGAGTGCTAGTCCAAGATTTAGATCTCTGTTCTACTTACTAGAGGAGGATGTTAGGAAAAATTTTTTTTCTTCTTTTTTTAAAAATAAATTTTTTTGAATGAGTCATATATTCATATTGTTCAAAATCTAAAGCTTTTGCAGTGAAAATTCTTTCTCCTCCCTCCTCTCAGTCACCTAATTCTCTTCCATATACTAAAACATTTTATAGCTGTATTTTTACAGAGGTATTTTATGCATGTAAGAGCAAGGCATATGTACATTTTCGTCTCTTTTCCTACAAATGGTAGATATTATGCATACTGTCTTATATTTTTTTAAACTTAACATTTTAAACTTGAGCTTATCTAGGGGATCTTTCTATATCACTAATAAAAACTTGCTCATTTAAAAAATAGGTACATAGTGTTCCATTATATGAATATATCAAAATATACTGGGTCATTTCCTATGGATGGTCATTTAGTGTGCTCTTAACAATGCTGTGATGGTTTACTTTAAACATGCTTCACTTTATACATGTGTGAGTAGGTCTGTGGGTTAAATATCTAGAGGTGGAATTGGTAGGTCAGAGGGTCTTTTCATTCTTTATCTTTAGAAGGGAGCAAACCTTAAAGATGTTAGAGGGCTGTTTGGACAAAGTGTTGTATGTACTCAATTAACATTGCTTCTCTTTTGTTCCTCCTGTAGCACATATGGATATTGGAGGGCATGGGTCAGTGGAATGCAGGTTGAGTCCAACTTTTAGATGTCATGAATGTCAACATTGTTGTTGTTGCTTTTAATTTGCCTGTGCCCATAAAGATAGAATGAGCCCTTTGGACATTGTTACGTGTCTACCCTTCTCCAGAGGTTGTTTATGTTTTAGAAACAGAAGCAAACATTTCCAACATACCTTTTTTTTTTTCTTCCAAAAGTCTAATTCTTGGGACACCTGGGTGGCTTAGTTGGTTAAGTGTCTCCCTTTGGCTCAGATCATGATCCCAGGGTTCTGGGATCCAGTCCTGCATCCGGCTCCTTGCTCAGCAGGGAGCCTGCTACTCCCCCTCTGCCTATCACTCCCCCTGCTTGTGCTCTCTCTATTTCTGTCTGACAAATAAATAAATAAAATCTTTAGAAAAAGAAGTCTGATTCTTCACAATTACTTTATGTCTTTGACATGTCATCATGTTATGCCAAGATTGAAAACACGATCTTTGATTTTTTTTTTTTAAACCACTAGCACAGTGGAAAGCAGGCACTTTCTTGTCACTCTACTCTTCTGTCTCACTTAACAGTGTGCATTTTCATGGACTGTGAGAGATAGTCCTTGATGAGCATAAGAATTTGAGTTAGCCATTATTTTATTCCAGTGTTTGCAAGTTTTCTTTGGGCTTCAGAAGACTCATCTTCTTATGTTTTTAATGTATGACCATGTCAGAAAAATCATCAGAGTTTTTATTTAAAATTTTTTTTTAGTTTGAACTGAGTTTTGAGCATTTAGGCACATTGACATTCATAATAGTCTTGAGAGTTTTGTATTTTACCTGTATGGTAGATCAGTTCTTGAATAAACTTCTCTAATAACATTCATTATCTGATGTAAACCTTGCCACTGGGTGCATGGGAGGATGGTGAATATAAGGGCAAGAGCCACGTACAAGAACACCTGTCACATAATTAATAATAGCTGAATTGGGGCTCCTGGGTGGTTTCGTCAGCTAAGCATCCGACTCTTGATTTTGGTTCAGGTCATGATCTCAGGGTCCTAAGTTCGAGCCCCACATTGGGCTCCATGCTTAGTGGGGCATCTGCTTGAGATTCTTTCCCTCTGCTCCTCCCCCCGACTCCACTTGCTCTCTCTCTCAAATAAATAAATAAATCTTAAAAAAAATAATAGCTTAATCATTGTTCTGATTTATATGTATCAACTCATAATACTCATAGCATCTTCCCCATGAAGTAAATGATAATGCTATTCATCATTTATACAGCAAAGTAAAACACAGAAAGATACTGCCCAAGGTCACCCTTTAGTAAACTGCAGCTCTGTGCTTTGAACCTGGCCTGACTCTAGAGTCCATACTCTCTTGTGGTACAGTACCTTAGTTTGACACATGCGTCTTTATTGTGATATTTCGATGCTCTTAGGGACTAATGAAATCTAAATGGCTGTCAGCTTAGTTCCCTTCTACTGCCTGTTTCTGCCTGCGCCTTCCTTCACACCATACAAGCATATACACACACACCCTGCATAAATACTCGATGGTCAAACTGCTGTTGTAGTACTAAATTTAGATTGTACTTCCACTCACTTTTCTATTTTCTCGTTCTTTTCTCTGAAGTCGGTGCCTGTTTTTTGCCACCTTGCCCTGTCTCTTTGTCACTGCTGCCAACAGAGCTTATTGCCCTCTAGTATTGTTCTACTTCATTTTGGAATCTTTTTCATCCTCGTCACCTGTTACGTATCAGCATTGCATAGGGGCTGTAAAGCTATTAGAGCACCCTTCTCTTTTGGCACAGTGAATTGAGAGTCACTTTTCTCAACTATGTTTATTTGCTCTGGTTGTCAGAGGTGGCTTCTTTATTATTGAAGAAGGGGTTTTTGCCAGCTACTTGACTCATGCACTCTTAAACATTTATTAAGCACCGCTGGGCCAAGTTCTGTACAACTCCTAGGAAAACTGAGATTGGTAAATTGTAGCATGATCAGAAGGCTTGGAGTCTGCGGAGGTCTTATACATATCATGATTTAAAACTCTTCAATAAATCTTCAGAAACATACGTCTTCAGTGAAATGATAATGATACAAACACCTCATATTTGTATAAGGGTTTGCAGAGTATTAAGCTCCTATTCATATGCTTCCTTGCTGAAGTCAGTGGTAAAATATCCACCATACACACAATATACACATACTAATTATGTGAAAATTATACAATGTAATATTATATAATTGTATAAAAATTCCGTAGAATTGTTACCTGATACAGTTTCTTGTTTTTTTCAGAATATTTGATTCAAGATATCTTCTATATCATTCTTGTCCTACACTTGCATATGAATTATCCATAGTTAAGACATTTCAGAAAGACATATGCATTATCTATTTAGTAGAAACATTTCAATTATTTTCTAATATGTGAAAACTCTGAATCACAGAAGATGAGAAATTTAAAAGACTTGTTAACAAGCCTTTAACATGTGCTATTGTCCTTGCAGAATTATTTTAAGCTCTATCTGCTGTCACACATTGAAAGATGCAAGGAAACAATGTGGCTTTGGCTAGAGCTTATCACTTCTCAGAATAACTTTGGTGTATTATCTTTAGTGGCATTTTAGGCTCGTTGGCCCACTTCAAAATATCCATCACAGAGATACCATGGATTGACTTAAACTTTGATGACTTGCAGTTCCATAATTGTCTAACTTTGGAACGCTGAAAGTTTGGAATTCTAAAACTCTAATTTTGAAATTCTACCAGTATCCAGCATAAGTTCTCCATTCTTGAGGAGTAAATGATAATAGTTCTGATATTTGTAATTAATGATGTTTATTTCTCTTATTAAAAGTTATTCATCATAATATTTTGGCTTATTTGCACAGACATTGCTAGAAAGAAATTTATGAAAGTAACGTGTAACCTTTCTTGGAAATACACTCTGCCTGAGCTATGACGTTGAGGTCCTTCCTGGAATAAAATTAAATAAATATAGAAAGAACTAGGAGAATGAGAAATGCCAAAAAAACAAATAAAAATAATAAAAGCTTGAATTTAATGCGCCAATTTAAAAATTCAAATGAAAGAGTGAACACTCCATAGGGGTTTAGAAAATTTTGAAGAATAAAGCAAGTGGATCACCCACCCTACCATGTATCACAGTGTAAAACTAAGGGCAGTGTGGAGTGGGTGGTTTGAGACTGCAGAATCATTTCAGTGTTTCTGCTAGAAAAGATCATTCTCATCATTTCTAGCTAATCTGTCTCTAGCTCAATTTAATCTAGTATTTTTTTGATTTTCAATGAAGCTATTTAACTTATTCGCATTTATTTAGTAAACTTATTATGTACCTGTTTTGTACCAACCATTCTGCCAAATGCTAGGGATAAAAAAATTAGTGATCTGAGTGAAGACTGCTGAATTTACTGTTTGCAAGGAGCCTCGTAAATTACTTGTTCTAAAGGTGGATCCTAATGAATTTATGAGTGTGTAGTCATCGAAAGGGTGCTGTCCCTTAGATTCTCCAAAATCAAGTCCCTGAAACTTTATTGAATTTAAGAAACTTGAAGCAGATTACAGGGTTCCATCCTTAGAGATTTGACTTTAAAATCCAGTCTTTCTCTATAGCCGGTATGTTTAACCACTGGCCCTTAGTGCTTGTTTATTTCATCACCCCAGATAAATGTTAAGAAATCTTATTCAGCTATGTGGTATCACCTACAGTACTCAGAGCAGAGTCTTACCACTCAAGAGATGCTAAAATATGCATAAACATGAGGAGTTAAATCCAAGCGGCATTAACAGTTACTGCACTAGCCACTATGTCCAATATACAGGCCATAAAGGAACAAGTGATAACAACTGATGTCAGCACAGAAAGAAAAGTTACTGTGTTGCTTAGTATAAATTGTTCTCTTAGAGGAAATTAGAGGAGTAGAAGAAATTTCCTTTCTTTTTGCTTTAGGAAATATGTCATTCATTGACTTTGTCCCACAGTATGAACTGATTATTTCTTACATGTTGAACTAGGCAAAGATATTGCATAATAAAATTTCCGTAATTGGGGTGAGATTTTGACTCTGCCTAATGATTGTTAAGCCAGCCTAATCACCGTTCTGAGGAGCTACCTAAGGCCCAATAAGAGTGTGCTTTTCTAGCTGAGATGACCTGTGGATATGGACATGTGTTTTATTGCAATTATAAAACAGACACTTTGATGATTATTTTTTATGTATCATCACAGTTAACTATTTTCTGAATCTGAGGAGCCTAATCTCCTTTTACATATATTTCATTTAGTGACAACTGTTTCTTGACAGTGTAATATATACTCTAGTATAATTTTAAAACATCCACAAGTTGTCAGGTTGAGTGGCTGAGAGATTTGCTTAAGGAAATGTGGGCAACATTCTTGTGGTTGGACAGAATAGGGAGAAAATGAAAATATTGTGTGAAAGATGTTTTAAAAGCTTGTATTATGAAATGGATTATATCTGAGACTTAGAGTCTGTTTTTAAAATCAAAATAAGAACAGACTAAATTCTAACTGTAAATATTGTCTAAGTAGGAGTCACTTAAAGAGACAGTATTAAAATTAACTTATGATTATGCGTTCTGTGACCTCTGTAGAGCATTTGTAGACTGATTGAATGACAATAGCTATAAAAATCTCTTAAATATAGGAAAGTTCACTCTAGGCCAAACCTCATTTTAATGTGTAATATTATATAAATATAAGTCAGAATATGAAATTTTCCATAAGGAAAAACAAGAGAAAGACTAGAATCATAGAGGAAGAAAGATCTTTTCCCCTTAAATTTTGCTTCATAAAGTAGTGATATTTGATACTGGCAAAAAAAAAGATTGATATGGTATCATACCATGGAAATGGGGAAAAGGCACATCATGGGGACATCAGGCCACATCTATTACATGGTCTTAGAGCTTGGAAAGGGCTGGGCAAGATTGGGTGACTTTAGGTCACCTACTTCGATTAATATACTTGGAGTAGGTGGAGAGGGGCTAGAAATGTAATGAGTGTATGTATGTTGGTAGATAGGTACACTTTTGTGGGCTTCCTTTGTTTTGTTTTTTGTAAAGATTTATTTTTTAAGTAATCTGTACACCCAACATGGGGTTGGAACTCACAACCCTGGTAAGAGTTGCATTCTCCACTGACTGAGCCAGCTAGGCGCCCGTTTTGTTTTTCAGTAAATCATTTTCTTATGTGATATTTTAAATTGTTAGCCATGCATTCTTTTAATATGTATGTATTACTAATGTTACTACCTTATTTTGAATCATCAAATGTACTTTTTATGTTAACTTTATTTTTATCAAAATATTTTATGCAAATAGTAAAGGAAATTTAAAGGCTTATATACAGAAAACCAAGCAGTTGCTTTTTTGCCCCTCCCCTTACCTGGTGTCTTTCATCAGAGGCACTGATTATTTCTCATGGTATTTACCTTTGTATTTCTAAATAATAATCATCTGCTAACTCTTGAATCTTTAGTCTTAGTATAGCTACTGACTTCCTATTACGGTAGGTGAGAATTTTACTTTATAGCACTCTACTGCTCTTGCCAGCTTGTCAGTATCATCATTTGGGGAAGATTATTTAACAATACATTTTTAAGATCCATTTTCAGTCTTTTCATTCTCATAGCAATATAAATATTCTGTGCTGAGCCAAAGTTTGGGAGAATTCTGTGTATTGGGATTCAGTGGGAGTGTCCCATAGAGAGCACTTGCTGGTAAAGTGGGTCCTGAGGGAGGGAGTGTGTGAGCCACTACCCCCTTCTCTGCATGGATTCGCTTAGCACACTGAGTCAGGGACCCTGGAGCACTTCTCTCCTCACCACATTACACAGCTCTCTATGTGTTGTGTTTTTATCTGCATGTTTGAAATCCAGTTCTTTTATATAGAAAGAAATTTAGCGTTTCAGAGTGTATATAGACATAGCATTGGAGGACGAATGGCCTAAAGTAAGCTTGTGGGAAATGTGAAATGTTTTCCGAAAATACATTTTGTAAAAAAAAACAAAAACAAAAAAAAGAATCTTTTTTTTCACGTTCTTCAGATATTTATTTATATTGTGCCACCGTACAGATAATCTGCACAGATAATGTCTTTGTAATCGCTTTGCCATAAAAGTCTTTGCTAGGAATGAGACACTCATCTTCCCTTTGTTTTTGGCCTTATTATCTTTCTATCATCTTTATACAGTTTTCATCATTTTATTATTTAAAAGTGGGTAATTGTTTTTCTTCGTGTCCCTTTTCCTGAGTACATGCTGTAATCCTTTTTAGAGGCCATCTTCCATCAAGAGATTACAAACTCATTTGAATTTAATTGGCTTTCAAATTAATGCTGTTGTTTTCCCTTTTTGTCTGTTACCTTTTATTTCAAGCACTTTTCTCCATAAGAAAATGTTTAGTGGCTACTGTCTGTTTGTAAAACCTATTACACGGATAATGAAGACCATTTGGAAGATACAGAAAAGAAGAAACTCATGCCAGCTAGGGAAAACAAACATTCTCATATACGTTCTTCTGGTCTGACTATATATACACACAGATTATGCATTCTTCTAACATACACTTCAGGAGTACAGAGTTGAACTAGGTGGGCATGGTACCTGCCATCATGAAACTACTACACTAGCTAATCAAGGAGATAGTCAACATAATAACATAATAACATAATTATTTAATTTTGACAAATGCATATGGTATAAGAGCACCAACAGTTTTAAGGAAGGAAGTAGCATTATCAAATTTGTGAGCAGATTTCATCAGTTTAAAAAAAACATTGACATAGTGTATACTAAAATGCCTCTGTAATGTGCTATGTATGTATAAAAACCTAGTCTCCAATGTGTGTAAGTTTGTTGAATGTTATTTGTCCTTAGATGATATATAATTGTGGCCTAGTAGAATTGACTACTAACATGAAGAATCCTGCTTTTAACTTTAGTATGTAAACTTTTTCATTTGAATCTTTTACTTCAGCTACTACTAAAGTGCCCAGTTAGGGACATAAACTTCTTATAATGAATTGCCCATGACAGTACCATATGATCATTACAGTGTTAAGTAGATTCATTTTATAAATACATGGAAATGCTGTACAAATTCTAGGCTATTTTATTTATCAACGCAAGTCGTAGGTATTTGCCGGGTGATTTACATATATAACATAATTTAATCCTCGGAATAACCCAGTGAGAGAGGTGGTAACCTCTTTTACAGATGAAGAAATTAATTCAGAGAAGTTAATTAACTTGTACTGAGTTACTATTGCGAAGATAGTATTGAGATGTAAGGCTTGGTTCCAAATAAAATTCATGCTTTTAATTTTCTTGTTATTATGCTCTCTCTTTGTACAGGAAGGTGTAAGTGGAAAGTATGAGTGGAAAATATACCCATTTCTCAAATGAAAAACTGGAGGCATAAAAAAGGCTAAGATTTCAAGTATAGTAGAAAGGATAATGAAGTAGTAGTTAACCTTTTCTTTCTGAGCTTCATTTTTCCTGTCTATATATGAAGAAGATTCGTCTATATCAAATTCTATCCTGAAGTGTCCTATGGTGGTGGTATAACATGGCTAGTGGAGTGCGTTCTGAGTTTTCTGCCTATACTTGTACTTCAACCGGAGAAGCTGTGCTTTTATTTGTTTTATATATTTGGTCTTGAAATACATTCAAGTATAACCCAGGGTTATAATACTGCCCTACTTTGGGAATAAGAACTTGGGCTTTCAGGGTGGATTCGTTGCTTTACTTTTATTCTAGGTGAGATCATAAATCACTGCTCTATTATATTTTTCTGTAAAATGAAGTGTCAGGGTCCCTTTTTTTCTGGTAATAATAATGTAATGAGAATTAAGTTATGTAAGTGTATATTGATCTTGAAGAGTGTTTTTAATAAAACCATGTGTTTGGTTTCTGCATGTGGTTATGATGAAATTTTTTGTCTAAAGCATTTCAGCTGTAGCAATATTTGAGTGTATGTATAGATAGATATTCATGCTTGGTATTTTTGGTAAACTAAAGAAAATAAATTTATGTTATACAATGAGGGATTTTGATTAGACTAGTAGGAAATTATGATAGTTTGACATAGACCAAGTTATTATTTGTCTATCAGGAAACCTGAAAAATAAAAAAGATTTTATTAATGATTTTAATGTTGATATTATATAAAGCCAGTTTAGATGACCTATTAAGATCTATGTAGTTCTTTGATTTCTCAAGATTTTACTAAGGATTTTGTCAAATTTCAGACAACTGGCCTAGTTTTCTTAGTATCCAGTTTTATCAAACATAGATAATAGCAGATTTTTAGGTTGCAGTAAACATTTTTGGTGACTCTGAAATGGTAAATCGTAGTTATCTGAACTGGACCTTCTATCTCATGCTATTTTTACAAGGCTGCTCTACATCTCCAAATGTTCCTTCTAAATGACTGGTTTCTTATAGCCATACTCATCAGTATTCCAGCGCATTTAACTGCTGGTCTCTTTCTTCAGAAGACACATAATTCAGCAAGAGGAGCAGTGAGTCATGCCACATCTTGTTTTCATAGGAACACTAAAGCATAAGCATATGTCAGTGTTTGCTTTGGGGTAGGTTTCCCTAGAAAACAGGAGATCAGTGAGATGCTAAATTGCAATTTTATGTGACAGACAGCTGAAAACAAGGCCATGTGTGAAAGCAGCCAAACTCTTAGATGTTCTGCATGTCAAAACGGGAACAAAAATTATAATGCAAGTTTAATTTCCTTAAATGTGGATCTCAACATTAATTGAGGTATGCAGCTCACCCACAGCCTTGGGTGTGGCCCGTGAACATAGCTGCTATAAGCCTGCTCTATAATTTTTATATTTTATTGCCATATATGACTGGGTTTTTGGATCGTAACCACTGATGTAAATGAGAGAGAAGGAAACACATTGGCTATACCATAACTCACATGTTTCTGGCTTTGGCTATTTGCGTCATAACTTTTTTTTTGTTTGTTTACAGAACTTCAGTACTTGGCAGCACTTTTGGAGAATGTTTTAATATGCTGGATTGCTTCTTGGGGATTGGGAACGGAGCTGCTTCTTTGGACAGTCTCTGATAGTTTCTTATCTATGTAGATTCCCTTGCCAGTGACTTGTGATGGTTTCAGAGGCATCCGAGGTGCACACTATTCCCCAAATGTTACTTTGGAGGGCAAGTACACATAATTGCATGCTGTGGTGAGCCTAGGTATTGTCCTTGTACCTTGGATTCAGTAAAGTGCCTGAGGGGAATTTAGAAAAGGAGCATCTTTGACTTCACCTTAGTAATTGTATACTTTCTCCTTCGGCTAGCTTCTCAGAAACTTATGTAGCCATCACCTAGCCTGGGATTGTTGCTTGTTGAAAGAACTGTTTAGAAGACAAGTAGACATTATGGGGCACAGCTGTTAAGTGTGGCTCAGCCGTTAAGCGTCTGCCTTCGGCTCAGGTCATGATCCCAGGGTTCTGGGATCGAGCCCCGCATTGGGCTCCCTGCTTGGTGGGAAGCCTGCTTCTCCCTCTCACACTCCCCTTGCTTGTGTTCCCTCTCTCGGTGTCTCTCTCTGTCAAATAAATAAATAAAATCTTAAAAAAAAAAAAAGACGACAAGTAGACTTTAGTTTCACTCTGGGGATTTAGGGATGATTCTATATATTATGAATGATGTGGAATGGGGTTATCTTTCCCATTTCCCATTATCCCCAGTACTCCCTCATTCTTACGGTAGCCAAGAACTGGCATTTTCTGAAATTAGACTGGTGAGTTGGCTTTCACAAAACTATATTGTGTTTAATGTTAGATTCTTCTCTCTTATAAAAGCCTGGAGCCTGGAAGAAGATTATAGTTGTCATTTATGTTCAGTTTTCATGTCATGGGGAGTAATAAATATCATAGCTGACACTATAATAGTGTCTATTTATTTGGCAAGTACTATTCTGAGCACCTTACAGACTTTTTTTCATTTGGTTTTCACATAACCCTCTGTAAGGTAAGTATTGTTACTATTCTTATCTTACAAGTGAGGAAATGGAGAGCTTAAGTAACATACACTTAGTTAAACAGCTAGTAAATGGAGGAGCTAAGATTCGAATCTGGGCAGTCTGCCCTTAACTCTGTGAGGTACTGGACATTGTGGGGGCTGCACTACTTATAAAAGTGACTAGGCTGACTCTGATGAATTTTAAAGATTTTCCAATGGTTTGCTTATCTTCGAGGTCAATGTTAGTGTTGGATTTAGTCTCTTCTTAGTCTCTTCCACCTTGTCATAGGTAATACATTCCTAGGAGGGATAAAAGAATCAGCTAATATAGATGGATACTCAGAATGAAAAAGTCACTGTATTATACAGACTGTGTTAGAGAGGTACTCATGTTCCCCTGAGCTTGAAGGGACTTTGTGGGCCAGTTAGGCTAGCCTTCTCCTAGGAAAGAACCCTGAAACAATGGTACAGCTCCTGTGTGAACATCACCACCAGACAGCCCATTCCAGTTAGACAACTCTAATTAAGTGAAAGTCCTTTTTTTTTTTTTTAAAGATTTTATTTATTTATTTGACAGAGATAGAGACAGCCAGCGAGAGAGGGAACACAAGCAGGGGGAGTGGGAGAGGAAGAAGCAGGCTCATAGCGGAGGAGCCTGATGTGGGGCCCGATCCCAGAACGCCGGGATCACTCCCTGAGCTGAAGGCAGACGCTTAACCGCTGTGCCACCAGGCGCCCCCGCTGTGCCACCCAGGCGCCCCAAGTGAAAGTCCTTTTAATTTAAATCTCACTGTTGGTATTCAGCTAGAGCATTTTATAAAAGCAGCCAAAAGAGTTAAATATCAGAATAGTTATGGAAGAAAAGAATCATTGTTATCTTAAAAGCAATCAGGAACTTTTATGGCAAAGCTACATAAGTACTTTTACATTTATTGTAAATAGTTTTGTTTTGTATTTTTTTAAGATCACAGTATAAAGCATATTGTTTGGTTTTTTGTGGACTGATTCTGATCCTTTGTGAGGTCTCAGGTCCTTCTGTGAACCTAATAAAAAGAGGAAGTAAATATGATAAGAATCACCAATTCCTGTTCTTTCGAGATCTTTTAGGGGGTGCTCAGCATCAACGTAAGGGCGATATCAGATTAGAGGATGTGTTTTTCTCTCATTAAAGAGCCTAATATAGTTTAGATTATTTGTCTTAAGAGTTAGGTACTAGTGTTTGGCTTCTCTAAATTTTCACACATTATCAAATAGGGAAAATCTCCACCATGTAGTTCAATTTATAATAAGCACTTGCTAGAGGATGTCATTGTTGGAACAATACATATAGTAGCCTATGGTCAGCATTTTTGTTCTTCTTGGTGATTATAATTCTGTCAAAAGCAAAGTTAGTGAGATTGAACTTTACAGACATGCCTTGGCCAAACCCCGTGTTAATTATTGTTATTATTATGTTTGTTTTAATTTGTTCCTTTGAGGATATTATTGAATGCAGTGTTTTTCAGAAGTTAAAACTAGATTAATATTGTTTTATGAATGAGTTGTTTGAACTCAGTGAGCCACTATTTGTGTGACCACTATTAGCTAGCCATTGTGTTTATTATATGACCTGTCAAGCTTCCAGACCTTTCTGTGTTCTCTGCCTTTGAGTAAAGATTAGTGTTTCGCAAACTGAGACTTATTATGCATTTAGTTTTTTGAGTCAGGACCAGCATCTCCTCTCCCTCTCTCTTTGTTTTGTAAATGAAATGGGCTAGAAAAGAATATATTTTAATGAATGGCACGTGAAAATATGTGTTTTATTATTTCATATTTGTACTAGGTAAGTCATGATATAAAATATATTTCCGATTCTCTGTTGTGATAGAATGCTTTACACTGGTGGTCTACGCCACTTCTACTCACTTGGCAGTCCCTGGTCGCTGGTGGCCAGTTTTAACTGTTTGTTCCTGGTCTATAATGAGATAAGTGCTGAAATTGAGAATAAGCATTTAGAAATTTTTGAAGCAGTTTGACATTTGATGGGTGGATTTGTCCCATGGAAAGGTGTAGACCAGTTTGGGTGTTACTGAACTTACATGGTGAGTCAACGTATGTTGTGCGTTGTGTGCTGTTATGAAGCTGTATTCAAGGGTCATGTTCTAATGTATTAGATTGGAACAGTGGTGGAGGGAATTAATTCTCTCAGGACAGTAAGCTTACCTTTTGGTAAAATAGGTAGAATGTGTTGCTGATTTGCTACAGTTTCAGATTTTCTTCTTTTCATAACAGAGGTGTTAGGGTAGAAAATATACTTTATAAGGTTTTATATCACCCCTTTGTTTAAAAAAAAGGTAATACTTTGTTAACAATGGGAAGCTTTGGAATTCTAATGTAGCCTAAATTTCACGAAATCCATTAAATTATTAATCAGAAATATAAGCAATGCTGTTTTACTTTACAAACAAAATTCAGTGTCTATAAACAAAGTTTCTTAGTAAAAGAAAAATTGAATGTATTTCAGTCCTTTCTATGTGATGGTGTATTGTGATAATTATGTGTTAATTGCAAATAATAAAAGAACTTAAAAGAATGAACAAATTTATTTACTTATTTAATTTCATTTTAATTTAAATTAGGCTACACGCCTAGTGCAGAGCCCAATGTGGGGCTTGAACTCATGACCCTGAGGTCAAGACCTGAGCTGAGATCAAGAGTTGGATGTTTAACTGACTGGGCCACCCAGGTGCCCCAAAACGAACAAATATTTTAATGTTTGCTGGCTTTAAATTTTCCCTTTTTAGATTTAGATATTATTATCATATTAAATACTTTGAACTAATTTAAGGAGATTTAGTGATGAGGATATTGGATAAGATTCTACAATGAACTGAGAAATGTGAAATTAGGATTTCATCTTAAAGTCATTAAACAAGGATAGACCTGATTTATCTATGACTAAAATAACCACTAAAATAATCATTAATTTTTAAGTTCCTGGACTCTGAGTAACTACCTCCGGGTTTTTAAAAAACCTAAATGCACCCCATATTATTTTTTGAGGGTTAAATAAATGGAAAAAACCTAACTTGAGACTATAAAGAATGAAAAGTTTTCATTCCTGTGCTCTCCACAAGACAGCAGACTGACTTTGTTTTCCTAATAAGGCTGTGCTAAATACTGGAATGCTTGTCCTCTTGAATTTTATTGAAATACCTAAAAATACCCACTTTATAAAAAAAGTTTGCAATTTAATGTGTTTAGCCTGGACAAAAATAGAAAAAGAGATGTATCTGGAAAAAGTTAGTGGTAAAATTGTGCTTCCAATATTAGTATAGGACAGAGAGCAAATAAATGTGAACTTCAAAGAGCATTATCTTGCACTTTGGTTGTATGAAGAACAAATTAGGTATTTTGCTGTCTTTCATTTGAATTTTGTTTGTCTTGATATATTTAAGATTTGGGGCAAGTTTCAGTCCCTCTTTCTTCCCCTTTCTTATGGTTAGTAAGTAGGTTTATGCTGTTCAAACACATATATAGGCTAATTTATTGCTCAACACTGTATTTAGATTTAATCTTCTTTAATTTCAGATGCAGATTTAATTTTCTTACAAAATGAAGTGCTGTGTTTTCTAAGAATACTTGTCCCTCTCACTTAGAGGAGTAGAAGACTAGGTCCTTATATTGGCATAAAGTAGTTTATGTGCTCTGGCTCCCAGTTCTCTCTCTGGCTATGCCTCTCATTGTCCTAGCACCAGTCTAGCCTCACTGGCACATTCCTACCTTGGAGACTTTTTACACTTACTATGTGGTGGCTTGGAGTTCTCTACTTCAGGTCTCTGCTCAGAATTCATCTTAGTAGAGAGGCCTTCTCTGTCTCCTTTATATAGAATAACATATCCCTGTCCCATCTTGCTTTACTAGACTCTATTTCACTCATTACCATGTGATATACTTGTTTGTTTTTAGTCTGCCTCTCCCAAATAGAATGTAAGCTCCCTCAAAGTAGATAATGTGTTTCATTCATTACTGTTGCCCCACTTCCTACAACAGCTTGGTGTGTTAGGGGTGCCAATGAATATTTGTGGAATTAATTAATAAATTAATGAAATTAAGGAAATTATAACACAGGCATTGCCCTTGAACTTGAAGTGACATTGGGTATAGGACATATTGGTCACAAATGAGAAGGTGCTTGGTTAAAATAACTTATGGTAATAAAGAAGGCGATACTAATAACAAATCTGGTGGTTAACAGGAGCTAGATTCAACCATAACATAAAGTGGTGTGTGTGTGTGTGTGCGTGCGTGTGTGTGTGTGTGTGTGTGTTTATTTAAAAAATAAAGCCTGATTCAAAAAGAATTGAACACTGTCAAATATATTATTCAGTGACTAGGTATGTGTGTGGGTATATTTATGTATGTAGGTATATATTCAGTGACCTAGTATATATGAATATGTAATCAAAACCTAATTGAAAAGGAACCATCATTTTTATTTCTGTAATCTTACATTCATACACCACTGTATCACAGGGCATATGTCAGACCTGTAGTCTGATTCATTCTGGATTATTGGTAGCATATCACCGTTGATAGTTGTAAGGGAGAGACTACGATGCCTGTTCCTTTATTTTCTGAAGACTGTGAAGAAGAGGAAATAGAAACATGTAGTTCTTGACATACGCACAGGAAGATCTTGTGATGTGCTATCTTGGGATCTACACGGCCACCAACTTCAGAAGCTGGTTGTAGTTTTGAGTAGAACACTCAGTTTAGCCCCATAGATGATGTTCATTAAGGAGCCTCTATTTCCATCCTGCTGGAAAATGAAGTTATTAGAGAATTCTTATTGCTATGGGGAAAAATACTCTTCTTCTCTGGAAAAATATGGAAGAATAGGAAACGCTATAATATTCTTAGAAGGCAGAAAGTTAGAGCTGCTTATAAAGCATGTGAAGAACTTGCGTTCAAATCTTGGTTTTGCCATTTTCAAATTCTAAATTGTGATCAAATTCTTTAACTCATTTGAACTTCTGTTTCTTATATTTAAAATGAGAACAATATTACTCTCTCAGGAAGAATAGGTGAGATAATTTATGTAATGGGCCAAGTGAAATTATTGGCATTTGTTGGTATTCAACAAGTGATATTTTTTCATTCACTTCTAGTTTGTTGTTGTTTTCTTTTGAAAGTTATCCTGGTTGATAATTTGGTTTGATTATAACAATATATAATAAGAAACAAAATAATTTCTACAGCTCAAGGGTCAAATCTTCTGTATAAAGAGTAGGAAAGTATATCTATCACTGATGACTTTGTGTCAGTTGCAAAGGTGTATTACATTTGTGACCTCATTTTATCCTCAAAACAATTCCTCAAGGAAAGGATTATCATCCTTGTATCAACAAAGAAACTGTAGAGTAGCTCATTTATTTTTTGGTAACCTAGACTTGGAACCTTCATTTAGCTACTTCTCCTATTTCTCAAAGAATTCCTCTATCAACGAAGATCTTGGTAAGATGAAGCCTGAATATGAAAGGTAGGCTCTCTCTTTTTAGGGCTTAAGCTTTTCCTAAAAGGAAGAAAAAAAAATAATTAAACAGTTAAATAAGTAACAACATTAAATTTATGAATTGTGCCTGCTTTTATACTACTTCTATCCTACTCTCCAGCATCTGATGCTTATCCGGGTTTTCCTGAAGCAATTATTTTATATGCATTGCTAGAAGTCTGTGAAAATCTAGTAATGTATATAGTTTGTTATTGACGCCGACTTTCCTAATATGAATGTTAACCACATTTGTTATTTAAGGGTATTTTAATAGTATCACTGAAAGAACCAGAAAAATGTAGATGTATAAATGGAACTCCTGAATTTTCACAGATAAATTATTTACTTTGCAAATCCTGTTATTTTTATATTAGAAATGAAGGACTATGTTGATAAAAATAAATATTTTTTCTACTTGATTGGAGCTGGAAGATGATCTATCTATATATTTTAAGATTTTTCATTTATTTGAGAGAGAGAGTGAGAGAGAGAGAGTGTGTGTGAGAGAGAACAGGAGCAGGGGGAGGGGCAGCATGGGGGTGAGGCCCAGGACTCAGGCTCATGACCTCAGCCAAAGGCAGAGGCTTAACCAGCTGAGCCACCCAGGCCCCCCAAGAAGCTATAGTAAATAGAAGTGATTTTCATTGTGCCCACAGAAAGATAAACCTAGTAGGTTTTCAGAGAATGCAACTATGTTATCAATTGCTTGTTTATATCAATCCTGAAAGTATTACCATTCATGCCTTATACGAAATAAATTATAGAGTTTCGTGGACAAGAGTGGGAAAGAAGGAAGTTACACTTTTCAGCTTCTCTTACAGAATGCATGGTACATCCTTTTTAGTTGCACTTTTAGAATTTTTTTAAATTGTATTACTAATAGTTCCATTTACAATATACAGAAGGTAAGAGAGGTTTTTGTAGCCTTTATCATGTATTAGCAAATGAACTGAGGTGCTGAGTAGTGGAGTTAAAAATAGTGCTTAAAATGTCATCTTTAATTCAATAACATTAACTCTGTCTCTTCACCAGGTTTCAGTATCAGAGCCATGTGGTATGAATTTTATTTGAACGGGTGATTTGGAAGTTTAGATGGGCCATTCAGTTGCAAGTAATAGGAAAGTTTGAAGTAGAGGGGTTAAAAGGAATTGACAAGTAGTGCCCAGCAACCACAGAAAGAATGATGAAAAGCTAAACTCATTTCTTATACCTGTCAGTGTCTGAACAAATTGTAATTGGGATTTTTTTATTATGCAGAATAATTGTGAGGCTTAGAGTCCAAAAGAGCCAGGCTCATATAGGATTATTTCCTAGAAGGTGTTATAATCAAAACCATAAAATGATCTAAACCAGAGTTTGACCACATTTAGCCCAACACCTTTTTTTTTTTTTTTAAAGATTTTATTTATTTATTTGACAGAGAGAGAGAGCCAGCGAGAGAGGGAACACAAGTAGGGGGAGTGGGAGAGGAAGAAGCAGGCTCCCAGCAGAGCAGGGAGCCTGATGTGGGGCTGGATCCCAGGACCCTGGGATCACGCCCTGAGTCGAAGGCAGATGCTTAACGACTGAGCCACCCAGGCGCCCCAGCCCAACACCTTTTTATATGAATAAAGTTTTATTGGAACACGGCATGCTCACTCATTTACATTTGTGTCATCCTTCTTGCTCTACTGACAGAGCCTTTAAGTAGTTAAATTGAGATCCTATACCCACAAAACCTAAAAGTATTGACTGTCTAGCCCTTTACAGTAAAGTTGGCCATTTCTTAACAATGGGCATATAAAATAGATTCCTTATGTAAAACTTCTACTGAAATGGTATTTTCACTGTAAAAGAATTTTACCATTAATAAGAATGCATTATCCTGAACTTTGAAGTTCCTATTATTTTAACTTTTACATATCTAAGATAGTACACAATTTCTTTAACATTCTTTTTGATAGAAATTCTTTTATAAATACTAGTTAGAAAAATGCATTTTTTTCCTTCAGTGGTTCTGAGGTTATTTTGAGTGTGGACATGAGGCAGAATGGACGGACGAACTTTCCCTGTTAAAAATGTTCTTGTGGAAATAAACGCTGGGTTAAAAAAAAAAAAATTCTTCCATCTAGAATCAAGTAGAATAATGTGAAATTTTGCATTTATCACTATATGAAACTATCTTAGGCAGGGGCCTTCCTTGCCTTGTTTACTACGATATTCCCTATAGCTGGAACAGTGCCTGCAGTTCAATAAATATTGGACTGGACAGATGAAAGGGTGATCTCAAGTGAAAGATGTCAAGTAACATATAAAACTGTCATCAGAACTAGTTATTCAAATTGATCAGTATTCAATTTGCATTTCTGAAGTTAGTAGCATTGAATTTGTGAACTTCAACCATAAAATATAAAGCCACGTACCGTAAGAAGAATTGTTAATCTGTTGGCTCCTGCTCGGTGAGATGGATATATTAGAGGGAGAAAAATGTGGACATTGGCATTAAACTTGGCATTAGCAGTCCAAATTATTTAATATTTCTGGGTTTTATTTCTGAAATTAAGCAATATATTGTACATAAGGCCTTTAATTCAGTGTTGAGTTACTAGTAAGGCCCCACTGAATGGTAATGTAATGCTGACGCTGATGCTGTCATTATTTGTATAATGGGAAGTACTTTATCATTTTAAATTTGCCTAATGTTCCCCTCTCTATTCTCCTCCCACCTCCGAACCCTTGCTCTGCCCCCAAATAGTGTCCCATGCAGGTCAGGCAAGCTCAGTAGAAGTCCTTTCCTTCTTTGAGCCCACTTTTTCTCCCTCCCTCCCTCTGTCCTTCTCTGGCTTGATTTAGAATTGGTTGATGACAATTTCTTCTCAAACCCCATCAACTGCTGTGACCATCTGAGAAGGATCTTACGACAAAAGCCCCTCATCCTTACATATGGAAGTAACTATCAAGTGGCGACTGTTCTGGATTTAGCAGAGTCTTTCCCAGTTTCAAGCCAAGCCCAAGCAGAGGGAGTCTTGGGAACTCAGATGGGCTAGAACAATTCCCTTGCTTCTGTCTTCTAACCTTCTTTCTCTCACTGTTCAAAAGCTGTCCAGCTTTGGGTTCTTTCTCCCTTTCAAAAGGAAAAAAATGTACTGTATTAGTCCCTGTAGGTAAGATAGAGAAGATGCAGAGTGAGAGAGAAATCGAAAGTGAGACTGTGTATATGAGTGCATGTGTATGTAGTGAGCACAATCTTTTATAAGCCAAAAGGTGTTATGATATAACTTTTTTGTACTTTATTTATAGAAAATTTAATCCTTACAGGGATTCTCAAATTGTTTAGAAAAAAGCACGAATACATTGCCATAGGTGATTTAAATGTTTAAGGTTTGAGTTTGCCGTTAGTAGACCGACTGGAAGTACAATAAAATATGGGAAATTGTTTAAGGAGACATCCCCTGCACACTTGAGTGCTCACTTTTTTCCCCTCTGAAGTTGCTTTGTTATTGCAAATTGACAACTTTGCAATTAAAGTGATTAATGATGTACCCTAGTGTTTATGGGTCTTGAGGTCAGTGAGCCCAAAGATGGCCATGCTGTGGGAAACTTAGATAGAGCTCATCTCACAGAAGAGGAACTTAAAAATCCTCCTGTTTTCTGAATGATTGTTTATGAGTTAAGTATATTAGATAGGGTTGAAGGAGTCACCAAGACATAATGAGTAATGTGAATAATCGTTATCAGTCTAGTTCTGTTGCTTAATTCCTCATTCTTAAATACCAGTGTGAATATTCATTGGCTAGTTTTTTAACTAAAAGAATATTTTTTATAAAGCAGTATTAGAAAAATGCATTAATTCATTATATAACTTAAATATAACACCATTCATTGGGTGTTCATAAGATGCAGTTTTGTTTGATTCCTTTGAATCTAATCCCTGATAGAGCCATTGCTTATATATGGCATTATGTTTCCTATACATTATTCTAACCAGGGCATCACAATTCTAGTTTCTAATAAAATCCATTATAACATAGAAATCTTTCAGCTGTGTAGCCAGAAGTTCTGGAACTGGTTGCGATGCACCAGGGATTTTTGTTTTGGATGCTACTCTCACAAAAATCAATCAGCTTTCAAAATAGATTGTTCTAGCCACACTGATGGCTTTGTTCTTTGAATTCCATGAGCTGAGAAGAGTATTGGGCCAAGGCACTAGTCTCTCACCATCATGGCTCACTCCTGTACAGTGGCTTCACACTAAGAGAAGAGAGAACAATAAGCAAATTGTTGAGCCCGTGGCACTAAGCCATTGCCAGGATCTCTGCTGGTTTGAAACACACACTACACAAAAGTGACTTGTGATGAACACCGTGATTGAAATGGAGATATATTATCCTGTTGCTTATTGCCCAGGATTTGAAGAGAAAAATGTGGGAATAATTTTTAATAATTACACCTCAGTTTTTAAAACTGCTTATCTATTTAAAAGTCTTTTAAAAATGATTCATTTTTAAGTAATCTCTGACATTTCTAAAGTAAAGGAGCAGATGCTTAGTATAATGTGTTTTTTTTTAAGAAATACAACTGTAAAAATCTTAATTTTGAGAAATAGTTTTTCTTATATATTAGAATTTTCTCAGGGAATATAGGAAATACATATTTCAGTTTGGTGAAGGAAATGGGATTGATTAAATTATTCTCATAATCTTTGAGTATCTTATTAAACACGGTTGAAGAAAGCACTCGTTTGATAAAGAAGATATTTGGTATGACAAAAGGTTTCGAGGATTGTATGGATTATAATATTTCTTTTCCTTTATTTCAGCCACTTGTAGGAGACTTCAGTAAACATTTCAGACTTACAAAGATTTACTTTCTTTACTGTTTCTTTAAAATATCATTTTCCAGAGGGTTTTTTCCCTCTCAAACACCAGTCTTAAGAAAGGTTTCCCAAATAAGTATTCTAAGTAGATTAGTATGCCATACTTCAAAGGGATATGGACAACAATCTGCAGTGTTTTCCTCTTGAGGCATTTAAAGGCTCTGAGAAGTTCTGTGGCTAACATGCTTATGTAACTTCTAATTTCCAGATATCTTTGGTAACAGAACCTCTTTTTTTGTTTTGTGTTTTGAAAAGTAGTTTTCCATGAAACATACTTTGAGAAATAGTCTTACTTGCCATAAAAGTAGCATATGTATGTTTTATAAAACAAAACACACAAAAGAGAAGAAACAAATATCATTCATAGAGAGCCTTTACTAAAATGTTAGTCTGTTTCCATCTACTTTTTCCATGCCCTGACCATACTGGATATGCTATTTTATATCTTCCTTTTTTCACTTAATATCATTAAGTAAGCATGTTATCATGCAATTCAGGATTCTTTCAAAGAATGGTTTTAATCATTGCATGGTTCATCTTGTGGTATTGAAATTAACCATTTCCTCGTTGTTTATTTAATCTGTTGTTTCCAATTTTTCAGTATTATAAGTTACACTGTAGGGAATGAATATCTTTATACATAAAGCCCTTTCCATATTTCAGGTTGTTTCCTTAGGATAGATTCCCAGAAGTTGATTAGTATGTCAAAGGGCACAAGCTTTCTTCAAGGCTTTTTATAAATAAATGCCAAATTATTTTTTAAGAGTGCTATATTAATATATAGTTTTTCCAGCAATGTGTATTGTCACAAACATTATGTATTAACATTTAAAAAAATCTATACACACTTGAGAGCAAAATTGGTATAGCTTATTTTGTTATTTTGTAATAATTAGTAAAGTTTGATTTTTTTAAAGCCAGTACTAATGCTGTTCGTTAATTTTGCAGATTTCATTTGTCATGTATTTTAATTTCTCAAACCGCAGTAGTTTTAGTGTCATAAGAGTATGTAATTATACTTAAATATACAGTTAAATAAAAAATACACTTAAATATGAGATAAATACACTTAAATACTGATCTTTTAAAATGTAATTAATGCACGTTTTAGGTACATATACTGTGTGTTAAAAATGTTTTCCCAAATATTTTTAATGTGGACAGTTTGACTTCTTTTTACTCCAAAAGCAAAACAACACGCTAAAATGAGGACCATTTTAGGGGGTGCCTGGGTGGTCGATTGAATGTCTGCCTTTGGCTTGGGTCATGATCCTGGGGTCCTGGGATCGAGCCCCGAGTAGGTCTCCTTGCTCAGCAGGGAACTTGCTTCTCTCTCTCCCACTTTCTCTGCTTGTACATACAACACACTCTCTCTCAAATAAACAAATAAACAAAATCTTTTAAAAAAAGAAATGTCAATTAAATTTTAAAAAATTAAAAAATGAGGGCCATTTTAAGTAGAAGGGTTAAAAAAATTACATGGCTTAAATTATGAGCTCCTATAAATATTCAGAGGTCAGATGAATACCTGCATATCATGTGACAAAGTAACTTTAAGGAAATCTAAGTTTCAATGATTTTATGACTCATTTGGTGGTTATTTAAATATTTAAACCCAAGGAACTAATTTTTATTGCACCTAGTGCCAGCTACTTTATTTGACATTTCATTATAAGTAAGTCTGTTTTTTCCCTACAAAATGATGTTTGTGTTTTTAATGTGTAATGGACTTGATTCTGGGATTTTGAAGGGTGTGTTATCCATTGTTTTTTCTGACTGCTTGTCTTAGTTCAGATAGTTGCACTTGTGAGACTTTATCAGAAGGCAAGCAGGGCAAATAGATTCAAGTTTCAGATTTTAAGTTCTTTCGTGAATTCAGGATTTCAAGCAGTACAGTATTTTTGTTGAATTTTCAATACATAAAGTATTTTAGGACTGTTATTATTCTGTGCTTTCTCAACAAAATAAGAGGTTGGATTCCAAAATTAAGTAAACTTAACCATTCTGAGGTTGTTGTTATTGTTGCTAACATTGATTAGGAACTAACACCTAGAAAAACTAAGGGGTTTGTTTTCACAGACAGCATATATGCATTTTATTCTGTTTGGAAACTTGGTGACTGTTAAATATCAAGTTCTTTTTTATAAGTTGTTTTTATGTCTCTAGAAGAATTCTGTGCACCTTTAAGTGTCCAGATGAAAGAGGAAACCATCCTATTATGGCAAACTTCCAATAATGTCTTGGGTGGTTTTAATAAGTAGATCCTTTGTGATTACATCTCATTGTGAAATTTCAATGAAAGGAAGATTCCACTGTTCTGTACTTGAACTTGTTTCCTTTGCTTATTATAATAACCCTATAAGCTAAAAGAGAAATTGTCTATTTTAGAGTACACATGGAAAGTTATGCAACTTCACAGAGTATAATTCTATATTGTAGTAACCGAATGTTAGCATCCATTGTAGCCTCTCATTAGGTTAGCCAATTATTCAGTCAGTGCTTGCCCTAACTAACCAAATTAGTTATTATTGGAAAATTCAGTTGCTGCTAAAAATGTTGATCGGAGTTCATTATTAGGTTATACTTATAAAGATCAAATATCCTATGCTAGCTTCTTCTGTTGGTGATCTCTGTAAGTAAAACAATTTCATGGTTTATAGCTTAAAATTGTTATCACTTATTTACCTACTATGGTTACATTTCTGGACTTTTGCACTTGCTGTCTTATCTGCAGCCTGTGTTATAAGAGGAGTCATATTGCTTCTGGCGTTATTAAACATAATATGTACCTTAATACTGGGTTAATAGCCTTTAGATTATTAGAAGCTTTCCCATTTAGTTACTATCTTTGACTGCAGCTAGTGTATTGTAATATATAAGAACTGTCAGCCAGCTGTATCCTATGTAATTTACTTACCCTAAACTTTGAAATACCTCATCTGAAAAATGGGGATAAGGATAGTTGCTGCTTCATTTATTTGTCATGATTATATGCGATAGTTGCTCCAAATTAATTATTGTTACCGTTAGTCCATGTTTACCAAAGAGATGGTAATAATACAAAAAAGCATATATCAAAAATTCTTAATTTGGATTTGGAAATAGGTTCTATGCATGGAGTGTTGCCCTTCTTATTCTCTCCTTTCCACACTCATCACTGATGACCTATAACATGCCAGGCACAGTGCTGGTATAGAGACACAGATGGGATATGGTCATTTCCTTCACTGAAATTATAGCCTAATGGAAGAACTTACTCTTTAGTTTTAGCATAACAAATATATTACCTTGCATAAGCACTTAAGAATATAAATACAAAATAAATACTCATTCGGTGACTCAATTCAGCCAGAATTTATTCATTGTCTTCACAGAGACCCAATATCCTGTGGACGTATTCCTGGATGTTAGGAGAAAAGGCAGATACTGTTAGAGACAGAGGTTCAGATTAGATATTTCAGGAACACTCAAGGATAAGAAATTCATGTTTATTATACTTTTCAGTTTTGGGTGGGGAATAACCTTAACTGAAAGCTTAAACATGGGTGCATTAGGAAACACAATTGGTGTTTGTCCTTCCTCATTTGAGTGTGTAGAAAACTAATGAATACCCATTGTACTTGTGGCATTTGAGTTACATGAGTTAATTAGTAGATGATGAATAGTCAAGACTATGAATTATGAAACTATTCTGATTATTTAATATATTAAGTTCTATAGTAATAAAAATTCCATTAATAAGATGTTTGCAAAAATTTATGGTTTTCTTTTTTCCTTTTTCTTTCTTCCCCCCCCTCTTCAGGGCATCTGCTACACCCAAGCCTGAGCCAGTTCCTGTGCAAAAGGTGTGTTTCTCATCTGGTATCACAAGGTACCACTTGATAGTACCTCCTGAATCACTGTCATTTCCATTCCTTGTCTTAGGCCATACTGACAATTTATAGTTTCAATTAAATTTTCCTTATAGTTCTTTTCCTTTAAAGATTGTTGGGGGTTGGAAATAGTGATAGTAAGGGATAGAAATAAACACATACATAATTAATGTCTGTAATTATACCAATATTATTAAAACATGATTTCTTGTGCCATGTATTATGTGTCCATATTTCTTACATTCATATTCACTTTTAATTTGCCTATCTTTATTCACATATTTTAAAGAGAATAAATAAGTGGTTACTGAAAATGAGTATCACAAGTCTTTGATAACATTTTATTAGTAATATTAATAGGTTTTTAATTACATTTTCAGAGTATTCCGGGTTAGGTTATTGGCAAGTACCTTTTTTCTCTCATTTATATCCTCAAATTTTCCCAAACCAGTTTTTATATATAGCTGGTTTATACTTTGGGGGTTTTCTCCTTAATTTTATTTTGCGTTTCTGTTGAATTACTTAATAACAATTTGCTGAGACATTGAGTTACTTCCCCCCCATTAACTTTATTATTTCTACAAGATTAATTTAGATTACTTATTTTTTTCTTAAAATAAAACATAATAGGGCCACCTTTGTAGGTTTTTAAAAGAATTTGATTGTTTTTCTTTTGGGATGGTAGGGTGAGTAGGAATTTATTCTTGAATGTCACAGAGGCTTAACCTTTTTTTTTTTTTTTAACTTCACACTTTCTTTGGGACAGGGATTTGCAAACACAAATTATGTTAATTTTAGGAGGAATTGATCTTTCTTAGTAGTTAATTTTTCTTTGACAAATGGCAATAAACATCTAAGATCATTTTTTTCCCTCATATAACTGTTAACTATTTATTTTGAAAGAGGGAAAGAATTTTTATTCCATTTCCAAATAATATCTCAAAACATTCCAGAGAGAGTAACAGGTGGATTGTTGAGATTTTTCTTTTAAGCAATATCTTCATCCAAAATAATTCATTAGAATGTGCACATTTTTGTTTTAGATGAGAAAATGATCTTTTCCTTCTGTTTTAAAAAAATTTTTTAATAGCCTTAGAAATGTGCTGTTTTTTTCTGCATGAATCAAATAATTGTACTTTGGAGAATAATTAAATATGTTTGAAAGATGGAATTATAATCAAGACTCTGGATATTTTTAAATGAATGTTTTGGTTAGTGATATTTTGTTTATTGTGGGGTGTTTAAAATTTTTTCCTTTTGGAAAATTAAAGTGTCTGTTGACACTTATGGCATTAGGCTTTTTGATAGTTTTCCTACTCTAGATCCTAAATATTTTGAAACTTCTTTCATTTTTATAAAAAAATACACTCATCATGTGCATATGTGTTATGCATGTTGGGATCAGTTGGCATGCATGTTATGCTCATTGTTTTTACCTAGAAACAAGTAAAGTTTGGGCTGCTAACATGATTGTGTTTGTCTTTTTAAAAACTAGCTGTGTGTTCTTTTCAGTGAATCTATTTTGCATGTATTTGGTGTGTTTTTGTGTATGTTTATTTTTATTTTACATAGGGAGAACCTAAAGAAGTAGTTAAACCTGTGCCCATTACATCTCCTGCTGTGTCCAAAGTCACTTCCACAACCAACATGGCCTACAATAAGGCACCACGACCCTTTGGTTCTGTGTCTTCACCAAAAGTCACATCCATCCCATCACCATCGTCTGCCTTCACCCCAGCCCATGTGACCACTTCATCACATGCTTCCCCTCCACCCGTGGCTGCTGTCACTCCTCCCTCATTTGCTGCATCTGGACTGCATGCTAATGCCAATCTTAGTGCTGACCAGCATTCATCTGCACTGAGCGCTGGTAAACCTGCAGTTAATGTCCCACGGCAGCCCACAGTCACCAGCGTGTGTTCCGAGACTGCTCAGGAGCTAGCAGAGGGGCAGAGAAGAGGATCCCAGGGTGACATTAAACAGCAAAATGGGTAGGTGGCCAAGGGTGCTTTCTGCTCTTATCAAAACTCTTCTTTCAGGCAATTTCCAGGACATAATTTAAATCGCCCTCCCCCCCCCAAATCAGTGGTTCTTTGAAGGAAAGGAGGTGAAGTTTTATTTGCTTCATTAACATGTAGCTTTATATTATATACATAGCACTTTCTGCAAGGCAATTATAGGCTAATCAAAACCTAAGTAATGCATTTTGACATGTTATGAACCATGTAACATACTACTCTGTAACTTTCTCCAAGTCCTGGCATAACATGGAGCAGCTGGCACGTATAATGCAAGGCAGATCTTGAATCTTTCTTTCTCATTTTTTCCATCCTTTTATTAGTCACCAAAAGTTTAAACAGAGTGGTTACAGTTGTGTCAGCTTATATATCTCACCCTAAGGAGAGAGGAAATGAGGAGCTTGTAAGCAGCTTTTTTTCTAGGAAGTAGTCTTAAGACAGAAAACAAATTTAGTTTTGACTCATGTCTACGTATGATGCATTAGCTTAGGTCAGATAGCCAGCAACATTCTTTTCAGATAAGCTTAAGCTAGAATTTAGTCTTTAAAAGGAAACAGTAATGACAGAACAATAGCATCAAAGGATGCTCTACAAACATCAGAAGCAAATTAGAGAATGTTTTCATTGTAAAGTTTTTTCTAAAATGAATGGCTTTACAGAAGTGGACACTAAATATATAATGTCATTGGAAGTTTTTGAAAATCTAGTCCTTATGATTTTTTTCCTTTTTGAGACATTTAAAAAAATTGGTCAGAGCGCATTTTCAGCAGCTTCCATTTATAGATGGTCGTCTTATTCTTTTTGAAATTCAGTGACCATACTTGAAGCCGAAGTCATTTTCGTAAAATCATTTTGATCAGATTTATTGTGACAAAAATGTACTTTAAAAGGGAAACAAAGGGAAATCATCTGCATGCATGATGGGTTTTACCAACGCCAGTTCCCAGGAAAATATAATTAAAATAATTGCGTGCATAGGTCCTTTCTGAGATAATCCCTTCCGAATGTTAATTTCATGTAATGAAGGGGCTGTGCTTTCTGTAGCACTGCTGCCATGGCAACTGTGGGGCTTTGAAAAAGACGGTGGCAGGGCTCCAGGCTGCTGCTGAGAGAAAGAGCAGGAGGTCTGGAAGAACAGCTACTGGTCTGAACATATGATTTTTGTGGTTGTGGGTGGCTTTTTAAAGTTTTAACGTATGTGCTGAGGCAAATTGGTGTCCTTCAAAGAATGTTATTTCTTCTTTCATTTGAGGAAGAGAAATAGTATGTAGTGTTGAGGTGTGTTTGGTTGTATTTTTCTGTATGTCTATTTTAAGACAATAGAATTTAGAGTAATCAAAGATCTTCTGAGAAGAAAGATGCTTCCTGTCAAATTGTTGGCCCCGTAGAAAACTAAAAGCAGAAGTTTACTATGTTTTTTAAATTCCAGTTTCAGTGTAAAAAAGTCCACTGGAAGAAGTGTCTAAACAAAAATATTTCTCCTTACTAACATTCCTTGAAATTCTATAAAATGGTTTTTTTTTTTTTTTAAGGGAAAAAAATCCACTTTACTGATTCATGTAAGATAGTCTTCTTAATGGAAACTTGCACAGGTAAAAGTAAATTGAGGTTATGGAAAAGTGTACTACATTAAAAACATGAAAATATGAGTATGAAGCTTAAGTTTTTATTTTATAAGTACAACGTTGATGATTAAACTTAAAGTGATTTAAAGCTTATTATTTTCAAACTGAAACCGTAGGTAGTGGTATAGTAATAGGGCCTCAATGATGGCTTTTTAATCAGTGGACATGTGATTACTGAGCACGTGCCGGTGTCTAGCACTCTGCAAGAATTCAGGGGAAGTGGGATTATTACATGTTTTGCGTCATTAACATGCAAGGTACTGCTTCACAATTGCAAACTGGGTATCTTTAAAAATAGGTCAATTTCAAATGTTATCCAGATGTTAGGACAATGAGAACTTGATTACTCTGAAAACAGTGTGGTGTCTGTAAAATTCAAACACAGATTTGCAGTCAACGTTTCTCTTACTACATTTAGATTAGAGAACTCAAAAATAAATCACACACTTTACTAGTCAATGACCTGTCATTTTGAAGAATAGGTGTTTTGTGGTATTGATGAATGCATTTCCTTCATCAGGTATCAAACTTTTTCTGAAATCGTTGTTAGACTATTTACTAATTATGTGATTAGTACATTTTTCATATTTTTATAATGCTACAAAAGATCTGCAACAAAACTCAAAGTTGAGAGTTGTGACTTTTTATTAATTACTTTTTAGTTTAAAAATAATATATGCCAGTAACCAAAAATTTAAGAGTTCAGAAGGGGATAAAGCTAAATTCTTTTCATTTTCCTCAAAGCAGAAAGAGTATTAGTCTTTAAGTGATTTAAAGTAACTGGCCAATTTGCCAATTTGATAGGTGTCTCACCCAAATTTATATGGGATTAATTAACATAAGACACAAGTATGTGTTCATTCATCATGCATTACTACTGAGAAATTGTTATTCATCGTAAAGTGTGAAATCAATTATGTTGATAGTTTTAGAAGATTTCTTAATAATACTATGTAAGTGTTCTTGTTCCTTCTTATAAATAATAATGAAGAAGGCACTTTAAGAAATTTTTAATCTTTCTTCTATATATACAAATTATTGATCTTGACTTGCTGTTTTCCTTACTCCTCTCCCTCTTTACTTAGAACAAAATGGGACTTTATATTCAGAAGGAAAGCTATTTTGCATCAAGTAGTTTAAGTAATTTACCTTTTCCCTTTCCATATGCCCTTGCATTATAATGTGCCACTGCTTTCAAGAGGTAAGTCCTTCATGTATCCTTTATTAATTTCAATTTTGTTGGACTGCAATTTCTTCTAACAGTTCCAATATGTTATTTTGAAGAACCTGGCCTTGGAAGATACAAAATATAATCTGGTAGTAATATTTTAAAATGCTTTTCTCTTTACAGAAAACACAAGTGACAAAGTTAGTATCCACAGTACTGGAGAGGAAATACGGTGATTTATATATGAGTAAACAGCATGAATGTGTCTGATTTTTGCAAAATTAATGTTTTGCAAAAAATGTTTGCAAAGAAAACAACATTTAGTCTTTTCAATAAGTTTGGTTTGCATTGCTATGTTGCAGTGAATTGCTTTATGGTAATAAATAATAGTATTTAACTTTTGCCATAAAATACATGTGGGGTTTGCTGTGTAATGGTTTATAAGACTTAATGCTTGGGGGAATGTAATTTGTATCAGTTGAGACTATTAGAAGACAAAGAGAAAGATACAAGAGAAAGCATACACATATGTACCACTAGTGAATAACATATTATATAAAACTGAATTGTTTTCCAAATTCATGTAACTAACCAGTGTTTCCCAGGTAAAGTCTCTTAAGAACTTTTTGATTTTTTCAACAATGTTGGTGAAGTTCTAGACCTCTGCATGGACAGTTGTGTGTTACTGGATGATAGAAAGTTTATACATACCTTTGAAATTAGTTAAGAGAAATAGTTATTGACTTACTAAATGTCATAGGTAATTGGCACGGACATTGGGAATCACTGTGGAATACCTTTAAAACCTCGCTTTTGTGTCTGTTGGTCTTGACGGTACACTGGCTGGTGATTAATAGCCTTAAAAATAGATAAAAATCACATTAGATAACAATTTAAATTAATGTTGTGTTATGATTAGTCTGACCATGTGCTGAAATTTATCATCACAGTGTATATTAGAATTGGAAATACATAATATTTAACTATATTAGGCACACCAGAGAATTAACAATCAAATTATTAGAACAACTTTATTCCAGTATGGCTGTGGTTCCACTAACTGAATAGTTCATGTTACATACACATAGGAATATAGCACACCAGTGTACTAGTGAAAGATCTCCAAGCCCTAATTTATTACTTAAATTCTTATACACAAAGATTTTTGACTAGTTACTAGATTCCAGTATAACAAACAGTTTGACTTGTAAAGGGGAAAAATTAGGCCATGGAAAAATAAATTTAAGCATGTTGGTTGAATATATATACTTCTTTAAATTCAAGATTCAGATTCATTAATTTATTAAGTACTACTATCCATTGTGCTAGGTGTTTCTAAATGCATTATGTGATTTAATTCTCATTTGAACTTTGAATACTGAGAGGTTACTTAATTTTTGCAAGTCATGCATCTTGTAAGTATTAAGATTCAGGCTTAGATTTTTTTTTGAAGCCAGTTTGACGTGCCTTCCTCTGCATCACACTTGTGACCCTGATTTATTTCTGTTACTTTGAACTGGTATTTGTTTTTAAATGGGTTGAGGGAGTATGAATGAATAATGTGCATAAACTACAGTTGGGTTTGATAGTACTTTTTTTTTTTAAAAAAAAACGTATCAGTTAGGGGATCTATCCTAACAACAAATCTGTGTTTGTATGGTTTTCAGAGTTCCTTTAAATATATTAAACATATGCCCTTACAAGAAGTCTGAAAGAAAAAGAAATTGTAATCCATTTCACTGTTCAGAAAGGAGAGGCTTCTGTAGATTGCACATTATCCAGGGCATGGGGCAAAGTGGACAGCATAGCCAGGGTGTGAAGCCAGGTCTTCTCATTGTCACATTGGCACAAATGCCATTTCAGTGTATGATGGGCCATTCCACTTGGACATATTTTCTGAAATGCTTGGAAATATTTGTTCGATATATACAGATCAGCATCTTTAGGTTGAAACCAATCAAGTCTCCACTTGTTGCCACTCACTACACCATAGACGGTTTCTCTCACAACTTCATGTTGATATGAAACTTTTCCCCGAAACCTGAAAATGTTTAAATATGTATCTAAAATTCTGTTCAGGGGAGGTTACTTTGAAAAACTATTTCTCTGCTATTTAAAATAGCAGCACAGAGGAAAGTATGCTTTGCATTGTGGCTAGAGCAGAGTAAATATCAGTAAATATTGAAATCAACTTACTCCTGCATCCCACCGCCATTCAGTGAACTCAGCCCTCTAGAGAGTTTATGAAACTGACTTTGATATATATGTAGGAAATACAGCTACACTGAACAGTCTTAGTATTAAAACTGGTAGGCAGTTTTTGTCACTATGTTCATAATGAATTAGTAGTTACTCTGACTAAAACTTCATTTCAGAATTAATTCAGCAGTGTGTTGACAAACTATGTAGAGTTTATACTTCAATCTGCTCTATCCATAATGGCATATAAATAATTTGTCTTTAATGATTGTACAGTTAATAGGCTGTGTGAATGAATTATGTTTTGAGATTTTCTTTCTTCAGATGTTATTAATGTAGTTCCTTTACTATGTCATATCAGACACGCCTTTTTGGGTAATAATTAAGTCACTGATAGTACAAAAGCATGAGTTCCTACAAATCAGTTCTAAACTTACTTGGATTTGCTTGTGAGTAAGAGTGGTAATGACGGACAGAGAAGAGTATGAAAATTAAGTGGTAGCCCATTATTTATGATCCAGTACGCTTCCTATATTTCCCATTATAATCACATTTTTAAAAAATAAGCGAAAAATCAAACAGAATGTTATTTCTTCATAACATTTGTTTCAGCATGTTTTTCATGCTTTTTAGGTTGTTATCTTACTCCCAGTTAACATACAGTTTCAGATGTACAATATAATGATCTGGGGGGGGGCGGTTAAGTTTTTATTTTAATGATTCGGGATAATTTTTGTGAGAAGATTACATTTGCTATTAATATATACTTCACATATTATGTGAGTGAAAGACTTTCTCCTATTCTGCTCTGATTTTAAGTGATTCTAAAATGTTCTGTTTCTACATATTACATCCAATAATTATTTTATTCTCTGCCTTTTTTAAGGATTATAATAGGAATTTGGATTCATGATAAAATGAATTAAATAAAGGGATATTTTTAAATAGTAGATCTTCTCTGTTAACAGTATACAGAATTTTGACTAACATTTTTTCAGTTTTGTCTGTGTTTACATTTTTATTTTGAAGCATGTTGTTTTGTGTAATATCTTCATGTAAATTCATTGTTTTGAATTTCATTATTTCATTTTTTATTTTCTTCTTTTTTCTTTCCCTTTTCTTTCCCTTTTCTTTCATTTTTCTTTCCCTTTTCTTTCTTTTTTCTCTCCCCGCCTTTTTTTATTGGCCTCATATTTGTCCATTTTCCATTATCCTGGGGAACATCAATGTCTTCTCTACTCTTTTACATATTTTTTGTGTGTATTATTCCTCCTTCAGTAACCCTGGCACCGTGTAAGTACCTAATCAGTGGTTCCTTTTGTAATTTTCATCATTGTCTCTCTTTAACTTTCCATCTTACTTTCAATTTAATACCACCAGCAGACTTGTTTAGCATCTTCTCCATGCAAGAATTTTCAAATTTGTTAAGGAGCCTACGAAACATGTTTTTCATGCTAAATAACTTCATATAAATCAGTGGGTGTGTTTTCCACTTTGGCAGTGGAAAAAAGTAGTAAGCTGAACCTTCAAGGAGATAGATAAGTATTGTAGACCGTGTATACTGGAGTTAGAGACAGAGTTTGGGCCTCTCTTGTTTAGTATTTTTTTTTAATTTGAATAAAGTTGCTAATTGTGAATATCTATATTTTGAAACAAATTATTTGCTTTTGATAGTTAAATTTATGTTTGATCTCAAATATATTTTTAAAAATAAAATCATTGAGATGACTCTCTTCATCATAGTCATCAGAGTTTAGAGTGTCAGAGCCTGAAAAGCTAAGTAAATGTTTAGAAACTTCATATCAATTAACACAAGGCCTTAAGCTATGGTGAATTTCAGAGAGTTCAAAGTGTACCATGCTTTTTGCACGTATGTCATGGCTAAAATGTATTCTTAGGTGGTGTCATTTATTATTCTTGGTGTACTTATTCTTAGCTTGACACCACCATTTTGTATATTTACAGACCAAACCTTTTGTAGAAAATAAAACAGTCTTATAGTTGAAATTGGCACCATTTAAGAGTAAAGTACATTCACTAATTATAGAGAAACTTTAAGTTTAGTAGCTAAATATGAAGTTTTTGAAGTAATTGCATAAAATAAAGAGTTGTCTTTTAGGAAATTTTATCTTCTAAATGTAGTACGTTTATGAAGTACTCTACCTATTCTAATTTTTTAAAATTCTCTTTTAAAAAGGATTAGATTTTTAATAAAAGTAATTAGTAATTAATAGTAAAATACTAGATATTTCACTTCTGGAATCTTAAAATTTTACCATAAACTATAAATATTTTGTGTGTAAATATTATTTATTCTCTTATTTATATTTCAAGGTTTATTTATTTATTTGAGGAAAAGAGCATGGGGACAGGGGCAGAGGGAGAGAATCTCAAGCAGATTCCCACTGAGCGTGGAGCCCCAGTGTGGCTCCATGAGATTTTGACCTGAACCTGAGCAGAAACCAAGAGTCACACACTTAACCACTGAGCCATCCAGGAGCCCGTATTTTGTTCTTTATATATACGGATGACCCATAGTCTTAAAATATGCATTACAAGTAATGTTTTCAGTGATCATAAAAGAACATATCATGTGATCATTACTGTGCATTAAGTACTTTGGAAAACACTTTACATACATTATTGATCTTATTTATTCCTCAGAACAACTCTTTAGTTAGATGCAATCCCCTTTTCTCAGATGGGTAAAATCAAGATTTGGAGAAGTTAAATGACTTGGGTAAAACACACAGTAAGTGAAGGATGTCATGAGTGAAACTATTACCTGTCTGTTTTTAGAGCCAGTATCAATGTTAATCCTATCATGTTGGTCACTGGGCAAAAACTCTCCTGGTATACTGAGACTGTTTTGGTATTGTAACTATTAAAATGACAACAGTCCAGTGGCATTCTGATAGTACTGTGATTTTCTAGCAATGAGTTACACCCAGGAAGTGTTGCCACCCACATCTGATACTCTTTGAGCACTTTCTCTGCTTGGATTTTATGGCAATAGTCTGCTAGTCCAGACTTAGGCTCCTTTTTCTCTCTTGGAATTAGACTCATAGTTTCTAAAAGGTTGCATTTGTCCTGTTTTGGGGAGGAGGGGGAAGAGAGCAGAGTATTCATTATGTTCAGTAGATCTTAGGCTAAAGTATTAATATACATTATAAATTCATTAATGTTAATGCTTTGTTAATAGAAAAATGAATGTTCTTAGCAAACTCAAAGTTCTTGAATTCTGTAGTTTACAAATCCCTTTCACATGTATTATTTCATTTAATGCTTGGAACAATGCCACTTCATATGTGATATACTCATCTATAAATGAAAAAACAGGCTCAGTGAGGTTGACTTGTCCAAAATCACACATCTGTAAAGTCATAGAGCCAAGATTTACATCTTGTTATTTTGATCAATGTTTCATTGGTTTCCCATATACCACAGCTCTTATTCCCTACACTGACCCTCACACAACTTATTTAGGATGAGGGATATCTGTACACATGAATGAGAAAACCATAGAAAGTAACAGTTCTGACCCTTTTCAAAATTGTGTTTGGAATTACTGACTTAGCCTGTACTAAACCATTCTTAGTTCCTGGGTGTAGTGAAGATATGTTCATTTAATTTTGTGAAAGCCAATACATTTTGGGAATATGTTGATATTTACCAGTGGTTGTGAATGTAGTCCATACCTGTGTTGTTAGGCATAAGATAGGTAGAAGAACAATACAAGTTATTTCAAAAAAGTTTTAAAAACTCCTGTGGACTTTGCAGTTCTCATCATTTTCCTTCTTTTCTTATTCTTTTCCTTTCCTTTATGCTGGAATCTCTCTTCTGCTGCCTTCTTCTGTCAATAAAAAGGAAAACCCCACCTAAACGGTAAACTTTCTCTTGAATAGATATTTATATTATTTTATGTTAGCATATAAATGCCTTTTTTTTTTTTACTAGTTTAAGAAAAAGCGAGTCTATTACAGAAGGGCTCCTTTTTAAGAAAATTGAGGCTGATGAGTTCACTTGGAAAAGCAAAAGATATAAAAAAGAGAATTGATATTAAATGTGTAAATTATAATTAATTTGGCAGAGAATAGTTTACCCTTAACATGATTTAAAAATTTTTAATTCTTTCCTTCCCTTTTAATCCTAGCCCACCAAGAAAACACATCGTGGAGCGCAATACAGAGTTTTATCACATACCAACTCACAGTGATGCCAGCAAGAAGAGACTGATTGAGGACACTGAAGACTGGCGTCCAAGGACTGGAACGACTCAGTCTCGTTCTTTCCGAATCCTCGCCCAGATCACTGGGACTGAACATTGTAAGTGAATACCTAAGGATTCTAATATACAAATGTTCTTTGCCATAGAGAATAGCGTTTAGACAGATGGGTGATTATTGGAAAACAGTAATTTTCCTGAGGCAGTTTGTTCTTAAATTATGCCATGCATAATGTGGGTAATGTAAATAAGAAGCTAACCCAGGAGAGTTGCATTGAAAAGTGGAGCAGTAGTGGCAGTAGTAGTACTGACCATAGTATATAGCCAGTGACAGCATGATGTGGAATGTTTTTTAGTGGCTCTGTGCAGCTTGACCACTTGATATTGATTGGTACAGGTAATTGCTCAAGTGATTTTTTAAGTTAAAAAAGTCAACTAATATTGGATATTGCTTATTATATTTCAGTGAAAGAATCGGACACTGAAAATACAAAGAAGGCAAAGTAAGTTGTCCATTGTTTTGGTAAATTGAATGCTTTCCTTTCATGAATGGTCTCGATTTGTTTTTTCACATTTTCAAGTATAGTGGTATGGCTTTTTGTCTTTGTAACTAGAAGCTAAGCATTTAATTTTGGTATCTTTTGTGGGACTTAACTATGGGACTTAAAAAACTTACAGATTTTTGAATTAGTAGATATTGTCTGCATTTCATGTAAGGTTATTTTCCTTTCGTATTGAAGTAAGTGGGTAGAAGAGTGTATTTGGGGATGCTTTGCTAACACTACCGATCTCTGTGAATGAGTTTGTGTTGTCTTGTAGAAATTTTATTTTGGGCATAAAAATGGATTTCCAAGAGGGCTCTATAGATAAATTTCTGTATTTATAAAAGTGCTCTACCCTTAAAATCTTTGCTATTAAATAAAATAGCTATGCGAAATTAAGCTTTTATAAAGCATGTTTTCTGCATGATGAACTAAGCGTAGAAACCTTTTCTTTCTCTTTCTTATGACTCTTCTATCACTTTTCTTTTCTTTTCTTTTCTTGTTTTTTTATTTCCACAGGGAAAAGATACCCCTTCACGTCTTTAGTCCCAAATACACAAAATTACGTGACTGGCACCATGAAGTTTCAGCACGTGCTCTTAACGTACAGTGATTTATGAGTCTTGCCCCCCCAAGCAGCCAGCACATACCTTTTCATTCACTTTTTCTTTTTTCCAACCTCATAGCAAAATCTGTATTAAATTTGCCTTACGAAAAAAATAGAATCTTTTCTATACTTTTCTGATCATTTCCTGTTGTAAAAAAGAGGAAGATGAACTTGTTTTGTGCTAGTTGGTAGCTCACAAATATTAAACCAAGAGAGCAAATTAAGGAACTCCGATCTATTCGGTGGTTTTATGTCTGTTTCCATTGTTATTAAGGTAGTGACGTCGGAAAAGGAACTCTGTTTGTAAGTTGAATTTGGTTGGTTGTGTGAAGCAGAGGTAGATAGCAAATAATATCCTCATCTAATTTGGAAAATACATCCTTAATGTTATTATATTTCCCAAAATTACTTTTAAATTCATTATTACATAATGTTCAAAGTGGGTTGTAAGTTACCCTAAGTAAGCAAATACGAGGAGGCAAGATAAAACAGAGGAGACTTTATTAGAATAGAGTTAATTATAGATTTGGGTATTTTCTAAAGCAGATACTATTTCAAGATGGCTATGAAGAGAAGGAGGCCCAGATTTGGCTCCTAAAAAAAGGAAAGAAGAGAATTCTGCCCCTATTTGCCATGGGGAAATTGAGTGTTCTTTTAGTTTGGTTAGCTTCAAAAATCCTATTTTCTACCGAAGGAAATATTTCCAAACCGGTGGATGTTTTTAGGTTATAAACAACTTCTAGGCATTAACTAGTAAGAAACAGAAAAGATAACTTTGCTTTGTTTTTAAGTGAACATAAAGCAAATTATAAATGATTCTTTATGTGACATCAGAAATATTTTACTTAGTGATATAAACTATTGTGTGTTGCTGCTGTTCCTAGGAAACTATATTTTGGGCAATACATGCAAGCTAATATCCGACCAGATTGCTTTCTGTTTTGTAATATAATGTATTATATATTAGTTCTAAATTCAATAATGAATGCATTTTGAAGTTTGGAAAAGTACTGTAATAAAGTTGCCTTTAACTTAGTTTTGTAATTGTTTTCTGTTTCCCTGAAACTAGTAACGGTGCCATTTAAGACTTGTTACACTATCACTTGGATAAAATAAATAATTCTCTTGACATTTCATTTGGAAAACATTTTTAATTTTGTGAGGCTGCTAAAATGAGTGTGGAGTATGACAAAGGCCCATATTTGTTTTTTCTTTTTTTTTTCTGAATTGTCATGTTATTTAACATAATACCTTATATGAGTAACATAGAAAATTAGTTAGACTATAGCACAACATAGCATTAGTCTTTGTGGAAAATGACTATTGGGGGGATTTTGCCTGTATTAAAGGCATTTAAATTTTTATTTTATATTATTTTTTTTATAAGTGAGCTCTACACCCAATGTGGGGTTCAGACTCGTAACCCTGAGATCAAGCGTCACATGCTGTACTGACTGAGCCAGCCAGGTGCTCCCATTCAAAGCATTTTTATTTTTCCATGTTTTTTCCACTTCGATGTCACCATAGACTAGGACAACTACTTGGTAATTTGGAGAAACTAAACATTAATTTCAGTTAATGATTGATTACTATCTAAAATTTTGTACACAAAATGTATTTAAAAATCTAGGATTTATCTATGCTCATTTCCACTATACTTCATAATTTAGTAAGATGTCTTTCTTTTACTGTATCAGATACTGTTTGTGGTGTTATGATCCTGACATCAATCCATTACTACTGTGTCTCTGGCCTCTATAAGAAAATATGCTTTCTTAGATCAGGCTTTCCTATACCTAATAATTCTCATTCATCTCAAAAGATGATATTTGAAAGTACATGGAATCAAATTCTCTTGAAAATATATGGTGGGGTAGAGTAAACAAGGTTATTTCCCACCAAGCACCAAATTTCTAGAGTAACTATGTAGTTGAGAGAGAGCTACTAGAATGAGAGTTTTAGGTAAATAAAGAATTTCTCCCTAATAAAGACAAGTGAACATGTATAGAACTTTATAACTTGAAATAAGTACAGTTGAAAATAAGAATGTAATACTTCCCTGATTAAAAATGAAGTATTTAATATCATTGAAAGCATACAGTTAGATAAGTAGAATGATCTGTATATGAGTATAAATGTTCAGCCTGGATCACAAAAGACATTCCATTTGACCCCGTCAGAGGTTGAATTCCTGTGTTCAATTAATCTTCTGGGACATCTTATATTCCTAGCTTAAAAGCTAGCCAAATATTGTAAAAGCTCCTTGCAAAAATATTATTGTAAGTCTAGTGACCTATTTATAGCTTGTTTTTGTTTGTCTCTCTTATACAGACTTTCTTTATTATAGTCTTGTTTTTAATGTAGAATTTGAAAGTTAAGAATTTTCAACATTTTTACAAGGTTTTGCCAATTAGAAGATGGAATGTCTCCCACAAAGTTAATATTTTTGTTACCTTGAAAAATATATTATTTATGGAAACAGAATCACACTCATTTTGTACATCCTTATACCCTTTAGGATGCCCTTTAGGAAGAGTCAGATAAAAATATTGTAGAGAGCTTATTTAATAAAAATTGTGATATTAAGAGAGTAACTGTCTCCTGTTTTATTCAGATTTATTCAGAAATTTGGGTGAATTGATTTCCCCAGATGAAAAATTTCATAATATTTTGCATCTCTGATGTGTATTTAAAATCCTATAAGTCACAAATATTCATTTATTGCCTGAGTTATTTCACACGAAATAATTACTTAAATGCCAAGCACAGATATGTACTAGGGGTTAAATAATGAGGAGCAGATAAATATATAAACAAGGTGATCTGAGATAATTGTGTTACTAAGATAATAAATTAGTATGAAGGAAATTTGGCCTACACATGGAGGGATTACTTAGGTCGCGTGGACCTCTAAGGAGATAACCTTAATGCCATCACCTGAGAGACAAAAAAAGAGTCAGCCATGTGATGATTTTGAGTCACTGTTCAAGACAAAAGAAACAATTGTGGAAATCCTGAGGTGAAAAGGAGTGTGGCAAGTACACAGAACAGAAAGGACAGTGTAGCCAAAATACGGTATGTGACGGGAAGCATGATATAAAAATATAATACGGACACCTATGACTTATATTCCCCATATTATCCACAACATTTTGAATGGGAAGTTGTCTTATATCTAACCACTTTCCAGAAAATATAAAAATAAAGAACCAAGGAGGTTTATCAAAATTTTATCAAAGCTAAGTAAAGTACATTCATCTACTTAGTATTGCTCGGGGCATAGTTACCAGTTTAATGCTTTCCCCATTAGACCCAATGAAGACTTACGAACAGAAGGCATTATTATAGTATGTGTTGGTAATGCATTTGTAGGAATCAGAATGCCCTATAAAACACACATAAAAACATTCAAAAACAGGGGCGCCTGGGTGGCTCAGTAGTAAAGCGTCTGCCTTCGGCTCAGGTCGTGATCCCAAGGTCCTGGGAGCAGGCCCCACATTGGGCTCTCTGCTCCGCTTGGAGCCTGCTTCTTCCTCTCCCACTGCCCCTGCTTGTGTTCCCTCTCTTGCTGGCTGACTCTCTCTCTGTCAAATAAATAAATAAAATATTTTTTAAAAAATTCAAAAACAACACTTCCAATGTGTAGAAATAGGACATATTATGCCTTATTCATAATCTAGGGATGACTTTGACAATTCAGTTCTGTCTATAAAAACGTATCAAGAATTGTTTGAACTCATTCCTTTTTGTTTGTCCCATTCAAGAAAATTGCTTAAACCAAGTAAATATTTCCTTGCTCATTCTTTCCAAAGTAGACATCATTACTACCGAATAGTAAGCAAGGAATAATAAATTCTGAGTTTGAGACTCAGATTTGTAACTCACAAGTTTCTGCCCCTGAATTTCCTACTTCTTTAAAATAAGGAAGTTAGAATCAGTGGTGGACACTGTGAAGCCTTTACAGATATCACCTCAGTGGAGGACTCGATACCACTGTTGAGGTGTGTGTGTGGGGGGGCAGATCGCCTTCAGGGATCAGCCCCTTCACATGTCACCTCAGCAGCAGGCACCCTTCCTCCAAAGCCACAGCTTCATGAGCCGACTGGAGAGGTGTGGGGCTGAAGTGAAAAGCCTGACCATTTTAGCCCAGGTAGGGATAACCTGGGAGGGTCATTCTAGCTCTTGGAGAACCCAGCTTGGACCTCAGTGGTGTGGGTTTTTCTCATTTCCTCATCTTCCCTTCATTCTCTACGTCGTTGTCACTTCTGATGCCTTCTCCTTGAATTTTCAACCCAGATCACAAACAGCATTTAGGGAAACCATTAAAATGAAAGATCAGGTGAGGGCAGCCTGCAAGGTGTATGGAAGTCAAAAAGAGGATACATTACTTTTCTTTGCCTTGAGTAAAGGATGTTTATTAGGCGATTGCATCAGAGGCATTCTGGGAGTAATGAATTGGTAAAGCAATTTAGAAATCAGATGTAGTCAAGGCTATATAAGTGAATCAATGAAAACTTCAAAGTGGAAAATTAGAATGAACTCTGAATAAATGTAATAAACTCTTGTAACTGGCAAGCAGCACTTAATAAAATATTATTATTTTGTATGTTATAATTTTCCATATGAAGCATTTTAGAATAAGCCATATTAGCCATTTACTCAGTCATTTAATACAATTTATTTGAACGCATCTGCTTTTTTCTTCACATCCATTAAAGTTTACTTTCTGTTTTCTCTTGGGGGAGATGTTGCTGAGTAGCCTTTGGAAATATGTAAGGGGATAATACAGATCTTACAAGGCCAGGAGATGTTAGCTGGGGGCTAAGGATGCTAAACGTCTTGTAATGCTCTGAATAATTTAACAAAATGCAGCGTGATCCTGTCCCAAATGTCCATGGTGTGCCAGTGAGAATGACTGGGCTGAGGGCAAATCCTCCCTCTTCCAAGATTTTCTTCTTCCTTCCTACAATTCCAACCACACAGATTCACCCACAGTGTGCTACCCCCACCCTTCACAGTGGCAATAATCTTACTTCTGAAGTATATACTATATAATTTCTACCACTCCTTTCCTAATGTGTATTGTAGATCTTTGTCTGTATGCCATAAATCTTCAACTAGAGTATGAGCTCTTTGAAGCCAAGAGTCTTAGTATAATAATATAAATTGGTAGGAAAAGGCATTCTAACAGGCATACTCTTTTCTGGATGCAACTATAACTGTGTAAGTCAAGATTTGTACATTCAATATATAAATGGGCATTTAATATAAATGTATATATAAATATAATAAATACATAAGTATACAAATATAAAAAACATACAAATATAATTTGAAAGTAGCTGTTAGGACTGTAAGGTTCATCTCTGGTGAACTAATTCTTAAATTAGAAATATACTCTATTAGTCAGCTCAGGCTGCCATCTAGATACCACAGACTAGGTAACTTAAATGACAGAAATTTTATTTTCTAACAGTTATAGAAGTTAAAAGTCCAAGACCAAGGTGCTATGAGGGTAGATTTCTGGTTAAGTCTTTTCTGTCTGGCTTGCAGATGACCACCTTCTCAGTGTGTCCTTACATGGCCTTTCCTCTGTGGACACACAAAGAGAGAGCTCTGATGTCTCCTCTTACTAAAAGAATACCAGTCTTCTCATATTAGGGCCTCACTGTTATGACCTCATTTAACTTGAATTACCTTCTTATAGGCCTTGTATCAGGATACTGTCACACTGAAGGGTTACGGCTTCAACATATGAATTTTGGGGGGAAACCATTCAGTCCATAATATATTCCAGTGGCCTTTATGTACTAATATCAATTTGACAGATAAGTATCTAAAAAAAAGTTATTCTTAAGGAGACTCACTGACTTGGACCCAGTTAGAAGGATTGTTGTTATCTCTGTTGTGGTGCCTCTTTTTCTATTTTGGATAATAGGTGTTTGTCTCCATGCCCTGTATCCCTAACTAGAGTTTAAGCTCTTTGAACACAAGAGTTTTGGTATCCTCACCATAGTTGGCACTAGTTAATGATATGGGAAACAAAGGCAGAAGAAAAAATTAATTAAATTTCCTTACTACCTGTAGCCTCTGGACAAGTCCTTGAAACAGGCAGAGTGACATTCCTCTAGGGACTCAACTGCCTCAATGTTAATACTTTGCTAAGAGCAAAAGGCAGTCCTAGCCTGACGATGTCCCCCCCCTCCGAATCAGGATCCTGTAAGTCTACTTTAGCATATAAAAATTCTCTAGAAATTCCCTTTCTCTCTAAAACCCCCAAGATACATGTTGGCAATCATCCCCCAAGCATATGGCCCACTGATATACATCTGAAGGGTCTCATGACTAAGGTTTTATTAGACAGTAATAAATGACCTTTTCCCAACAATAGCTAGCCCTCTCAAGGTTCTGGAAACCTTGCTTCCACAATTCCTTAGAGACTTACACTATCCCTGACCCCCTTCCAAGCTCAAACTATATAATGGGCCACTCCTTGTGACCCCATTGCAGCTCTTTCTGCCCACGGGTCCTGTCCCCATGCTTTAATAAAATCACCTTTTTGCACCAAAGACGTCTCAAGAATTCTTTCTTGGCCTTCGGCTTTGAACCCCTAATGTCTTTCCTATATCATTAGCACCAACTAATGGTTTTTAATTGCATATAAATGTATATTTCCCCAATTTCTTAGTTGTTGAATTTTAGGGAAATTGTTAACGGTGTGGTAAACATAACTTCTAATTGAATATAAATTCAATATGTCAAGTTTTATAAAAATCAAGACATTAATATTTGTACTCTAGGTAAAGTGGAACCATACCTAAGTTGCTTCAAAGGAGAATTGTGCATTGTCAACCTAATTGGCAAAAGTGTTGATGCTTTCCCTCTAGCATTATCTGTTTGTTAAATGGTTGTGGAAGACACTTTTTAAAATTAAATGAAAAATTTGTTTCTTAATCCATCTTCCTTTGTGTTTTTTATCTGTTTCAACATGAATAACTTAGTGACTCCTGTGATATGACAATACCTGACTAATTTTAGAAATGGATGTATGAAATGCTTAGTACTCTGATTGGAAAAACCAATAGAAATAATTTTATCATTCCTAAGGAAATGAAGTTTGAAGTTAAGAGTCTAGTCTGCAACATTGACTGAAAAAAATCAACAGCTATATTATTAACAGTGGCAAGCTAATAATAATATGTGACTTACCAGAGTAGAGAGAGGCTCTAGGAGAGCCTAGAGGGAGGCTGTAGGAGATTTTATTGAGGGGCGCCTGGGTGGCTCAGTTAAGAGACTGCCTTCAGCTCAGGTCCTGATCCTAGGGTGTTGGCCTACCTGCTCAGCGGGGAGCCGTCTTCTCCCTCTGCCCCTCCTCCTGCTTGTTCTCCTTCTCTCTTTCTCAAATAAATAAAAAAAAAAAAAGGAAATTTCATTGAAAGACAACTTTAAAAAAAATTATATAAAGTGCATCATTGTGTCAGGCACCATACAATTTATCTTAATTTAAAGGGTGATTTTCTTGATTTCACCATCTTTTCAGTTTCTACTATAAAGTAAAATATTTATTTAATAAACAGTTTTAAAATTTTCATACTTACAGAGGTCTATATGAATAAGTAAAAAATAGCATTTTAGTTAGCAAAAAGATGTATAAAATTATGATCAAAACATATTTTATCAGTCTTTTATCTCTCTTGTTCAAGTAATGATAGGGTCTGATTTTTCATATATTATGGTTAAGAATAATGAATGATAGGGATTTTAATTTTCAAAGACTTAAAATATCCCTCAAAGGAGGAGTAACTGCCTCTCCCTTTGGTAGGAAAATAGTTCAAACTCTAGTCACCAGTTACATTACACAAAGCTATAAAACAGTACGATGGGGAAAAATCCTCTATGGGCTGTCCCATAGCACTAAGTAATGTCCACATGCTTTCTAGCTGAAGGTTGTCAAAGCAAATCTTAAGTTACTTTTTGAATAGAAACCTATCATCTTTGTACATTCATTGAAAATTTAGAAAGCAGAAATTTCATAAATATTTCCAAGCATATTCTTTTTATAGCAGGTTTGTAAAATAATTTTAGTTTGTTCACAAATGGTCCTGTAACCCGCATAAAATAGTTTACTGCAGAAACAGTTTGCTGACCTGCGCCTGTCTTCCTTCAATTGCTATTTCACAAATATACTGGACTCCTGTTGTTTATCCTTTTAAAGACACATGTCATTTGAGTAAATCACCTAAAACTATTATTCTTCATAAGCCATGCAAAGAAATCAGGAATCATTCCCTAGTCTCATATTCTCACATACTTTTATGAAGTGTAGGAACGAGTGGATTTGCTCAAAAATACACAACACAAAGGCTTCCACAACAGAGCCTAATTTTAAAAAATAAAAATAATAGCCAGATAGAATCTCTTACCTGTCACCATCATTACTGCAGAGTACGTTCATCAACCTAGAAAAAAGTCCATAGGTCCAAAAAATGGATATGTAACCAAGCACTAATTTTTGTCTATTGTAACATATGAAACATTTGTAATTTACTCTTTTCATTTTTTACTGGTGGATTATACTGTCCTGTGCAAATACTGATTTGGTGACCTCTGTGTAATGTAAAGATCGCCATCTATTGAACATAAGTAATTACTACACTTCAGTTCCTTGTGAGAATAGTACTTTGAAATCCTTGAAGCCAGAAACATAGTTCTTATCTACTCTATGTATTTTCACACAAAAATTGTTCATTAGTTTATTTAACTATGGAAATACTTGTTTAATTTTCCCAAATTAATCTGGGAAGATTATTGCTTATAAAATATTTTTTAAGAATAAAAATCAGTATTTGTAATACACAGAAATTGACTTTCATGGTCAATATGCTCGTTGTTGAAAGATATAAACAAGCAAACAAAAATCATCCAAATCCAGAGGTAAATACTGAAGAAGTTTTCGTTTATTTACATTCTGGAGAGAATTGAATGCATTAAGTTCCTTAGAAGTTTTATCAGACCACTAGCACTTCTCTTACAGTACTATTTGGATAAATTCTTTCTGTTTCACCCTTAGGGAGGTAAATTACATTGAAATTATTTTATTGAATTAAACCAGAAAGTAAAAGGAACTTATCTTCTTGACTAAAAGTCAGTATTATTGAAGACTCCTCTTGTAATTAATTTTTTAATTTCAAAAGATGTCACAACTTAATGAAGAGCATTGGTTATAGGCAGTCTTCATCCATGATGGAAGGCTTAATTTTCTATCCTTTGTCACTATTCAATTTTACGTATTTTAGTCACATTGAAAGTTTCAGAAGACTAAGTTTTCTACCTTTATGTTATGTGAAGGTGTATTTATTATGATAGTATGATTTTATAAAAGAAAATTGAAGTAATGTATTACATAATATATAAAACATGACAGGTATGGATGTTTAGGCATCTCAATTTTCCATTTCTTAGTCAAATTAAAGAACTCTGTTCAAATTAAGTTAATCTTAAAAGCAGGCTCAACCGTCTATGTCTCTCCTTTTATTTTTCTCTATTTTTATGACTATTAACGGTATACTTTGAATGCTGCTTCTGTGACCAACTTTGCAAGAGGTGTTCATCTCCCAGTTGCACCTAATTAATTATTCTGGAAGAGGCTGTACTTATTTCTTTGAATAGAGTGTGTTAAAGCTAGGTTAAAATCTATGCAATTTTTGGTTTAGAGGTACATATTTATTTTGTCTTTTCACATACTTTATTCTTTGTCCCAATATCCTAGTAATTCATAAGATAAAATATTTTAGAGTAAGTTTCTGAAAGATTTTAATGAAAAGTAACAATTTTAAACAAACTTGGTGGACTCAAATTTATCCTTTGCTTACTGCAATGGCATCAAATATCTTTTATTAAATGAGCAAATCTCTTAGCAGGGATATTGAAACAGTACCATGTGCATGTTAAGAAAATGTACCTTCACACACACACACATTTAAATATGAAAAATAAAACGACCAGACAACATTAATTCAAAAGATTTAAAAAGTGATGTCAGGGGTTAGTATAAATCAACAAATAATAACAAATAATAATTATATTTCATTGTCGAAAGATACAAACAAGCAAACAAAGATCACCCAAACCCACAGATAAATAAAAGTTTTGGTTGATTGGTTTACATTCTGGAGGGAATTAAAGTCCCAGACAGAAAGGGATTCTAGATGAGCTCTCAGTAGTCTTTTTTTCTCAATGACTTATAACCCAATATTTAGAGACCTTACAGATGAGATTTGGTAAGTAACACTATATGCATCAAAAAAAATTGTGGAGAATGAGAAAGAAAATAGAAGACTTGGAATGGGTAAATGTAGTACTGAGTTTGAAAGAAGAAAAAACTTCTAAACTGTAAACTAGTTTGAACTTGAGGTCACTTGGAAAAAAATCTAGAAGGCATTTTTAAAGCCTTGCCCAGTGAGCACTGAGAAAAGGACAGAATTGCCAAGACCCAGAATTAAGTTCTCAAGAAACAAATCACACCCAGTTTAACACATTTTTGGTAGATTGGGGAAAATGTTAATTTTAACAATTCCTCAAAGAAAGGCTCTTAAGATCCCATTGAATTTGAATTTAATAATGAAATGAGGTTAATGATTATCAAATTTTTAGATTCATGATAAGTTGAAGGAGTTGAACAAAGGATATTGTTTTAAAAGATCAGTTAGTGACTTGGATGAGGGCATCTACAGCTTGCTTCCTAAATTTGTGGCTATCCTCAAGTGGGAAGGGATGGCATACATGTTCCATAGCCAGATCATCATTTAACATATATTACGAGTCTAGGAAGATGGACCGAATGTAGTAGGGGAAAAAAAAGAAATTTAATATGGTTGTGTGTAGTTTGGGTCAAATAATTTTGTTCTTCTGGGACATATTTGGTGGTAGGGGTGGATAAAGTTAGCAAAAATAAATATTAAAAAAAATTAGGGATTTTAGAAAAAAGTAAACCCTAATATAAGTTAGTCATGTCATATGACTCTTAAAATTGTAAGGCAAGCAATAGTTTGATTCTATACTTGTAAAATCTCACCTGGCTATTATAATTAGTCCTTGGCATTAATGTCTGACAATTATGTAGGTAATCCCAGGAAAATCAACTGAAAAATCATGGGACAGTTAGTGTCTGGGTCAGAAGCATTTATATGAGCAATTGTTATCAGCTGATAACAGAGGCTAGTTCCTTGACCTAAATCCATAGCTATGTTTTCTTCTTCCCCAAACATTCTCCCTTAGTCTCATACTTTAGTGATCCCCGCTTGTGTTTATTATACACGCACACACACACTAAATAAGTCCAGCAATTGCTTATGAAGTACTTGTCGTGTGCTACTCGCTGTTGTAGATGCAGAGGCAAGGTTCTGTCATGGATTTACAGTCCAGTGGAGCAGACGTGCGATAAAAAAGCAAATAGTATAGTTTTATATTATTATGTTATTCTATGAAGAAATAATATAGGATAATATGAGTATAATGGGGGGAGAGGAGGAGTGAAGTCATTAGACACTACTTAGGGAAAAAGAAGACATTTGAGCTGAAACATGAATGACCTGAAGCAGTTAACCATACACTTATACAGAAGATAGGCTCTCTAGGCAGAGGGAATAGCAAGTGCAAAGGCCCTGAGGTACTATTCAGCTTGGTGTGTTTAAGGAACTGAGAGAAGTCCACTATGACTGGAGCATAGTAAATAAAGGAGAGAGTGATAAGAGATTGAGTGAAGTAGTCAGGGTCAGATCATGTTTTGCCTTGTAAGTTGTGTTAAGGGATTTAGATTCTTATCCCAATGAATTGGAAAGCCCAGTACAGCCTTTTAATCAGGAGAGTAATATCTGATGTATATTTTTAAAAGATTCCTCTGAATACTATGTGAAATTGATAGGGAGAAATAATGAACACAGGAGACTAGTTATGTGTATTCCCTTAGTTCAGGCAAGAGATGATAGGAAGTTAGGCCAAGGGGGCACTAATGGAGAGGGGAGGAATTGGATGGGTTTGCATTTTAGGGGAAGTGCTGACAATGGAGGGGTAGGGGTTGATGAATAATGAAATAGTGATAAGAATCAGTGAATTTGGTAAGAATTAATTGAGTTGTTAAGAGTCAGTGAAATTGGTAAAGGTCAGTTCAGTTCAATAAAAAAGCTAATAGAATGAGGGGTGAGTGAATTACAAAAAAAGAAGGTGCTTAGCATCCAGATTTTAGAGGTATTATTCTCATATATGAAAAAGTAAAATTTATGAATTTTGGAATGCATGACTGAGATGTTCCAGGCCTGAGACTTATTAGCCTTGGAGGAATTATCATTGAAGTGAAGAAATCAAAGAATTTAGAAGTCAGGTTATTCAGTGGTTCAACATGACAACACCAAAGTCATCAAGAATGATTGTTGGGATGGGGTAAAGAGGAAAACAGTGATTCAGGGCCTGAAGCAAGCAGTGGGTGAGGTAGAGGCAAGAAAATGAGATGAGTAGATAGTGAGTGGTGTAATCTGATGACATGAGCCATGAGGGACTTGAGATTTTGGAGGATCTAAGATGACTGATCTTAGAAACAATAATCGAGGAAGGCATTATCTCCATCTCCAAGTTTATAAACGAACAAGGTATGAGAAAAGGAACCTCTTTTTGAAGGGACTGCACAGAAGGCACAGATCAGTAGAGGGTACAGTGGAATAACAGAGGATTTGGGAGGGCCGAGGGAATGGGACATTGATCAGATTAGGAGATACAGAAAACAGTAAAGAAACAAGAATCCAGGAGATGATGGATGACCTGAAGGGTTTGTTCTTCTGATTGTGGCAGGTAAATGGATGAAGAGTATGATGGGATTGATCCTCATGGTGTGTTAGAGGAAAGTGGGCACAAGAATGTAAGCTCCACGAGGGCAGGAAATTGAAGTGGGCAGTAGAATATGTGAGGATGCCTGGCATGGAGTGGAATCCACATGTCATCGTTGAATGAATGAATGAATGCAGTGATTAATGGGAGGGCTCAGGGCGTATGATCCAGAAGATTTAACTAAAAGAGTGTGTGACCCCTAGCTCTTGTTCTCTAATGCTAGTGGGATACTCACTGGAGCATGAGGTGCTTTGGTGGCATTCTCAAGACACCTGGCTTCTCCAAGGACTCATGGTGTGTGGCTGTTGCATAGTAGGCATTCAGACAGATTCATGTGTATTTTCAAACAGGTAACAGATTGATGCAGTTCTACTTATTAAATAATGTATCTTTTTATTCTGAATCTGAAATACGTTTATCATTTATAAATTGTTTTTATAATGTTAGGATTACATTAATACTACAGAATGGCGGGTTTCTGCCCCATAGAGAAAGCTGTTTCTAGCTAGTTGAAATCAATAATAGGAGTGATCAGGAAGAAATTGATGATGCAGAGTAAGCAGGGCTATGGTTAGTGGTTAGTACCTTAACAGTTGCTGAGGGATGTAAGCTTTTATCAGGGGATTGTTCCAAGTGATTTTAAAGTTGGTGTTACCCCTTAAAATCTTTATATTATATTGGGTTTTTAGAATACATATAGTATAATATATGCTCAATCTTTACCTATCTTATCTTGAGACCCTATAGAAAAATTTCTCTAGGGGCACCTGGGTGGCTTAGTTGGTTACGCATCTGCCTTGGGCTCAGGTCATGATCTCCAGGTCCTGGAGCCTTGAGTTGGGCTCCCTGCTCAGTGGGAAGTCTGCTTCTCTCTCTGCCCTTCCACCCTGCTTGCACTCTCCCTCTCTGTCATAGATAGATGATAGATAGATGGATAGATAGATAGATAGAAAATTTTCTCTAAAAAGATCAAGGAATACTGTAGAGTTAACTAACTTCATATAATGTTAGGACAGGGCATTATTCATTAATAGGCCATTAAGGAAGGCAACAGTAGAGAAATATGTAAGAGTTAAGGCAGAATTTGAAAGGTGTGAATAAAGTGGAATATATGTATCGATAAAGAGCAAACTCTTCTTCTAACACACCTAAGTTCCATTTGCTTTAGTGATCTCCTTTATTCTTTACCTCTTTTCCTTGCTTCAGTAAAGTGGAAACCTCCAAGAAAAGTAATTTGAATCAGTCCTTTATCTTTGCTCTCACAAAAAGTAAATCTCATTTGGGTGGTATTTTCATGTTTGATCATTTATTTCATAATCTTCTTTTTACATCTAACATTCAGTCCTTTCTGCTTCCCCATGTGTAAAAAGCAAGGATGTCGCTACTTGCTGATTTTTAAGTTCTCTGTAAGGTGCCATCTGTAATGTAGAATTAGCAGGCTTAAATAATGTTTTTAGGCTGCTACAAAAACAAAGGCTATTGAAGTCAATTAATAAATTTGGCTTATGATTAAGAGTGCCAGAAATTTCCAGCTGAAGTTTAGTTGATTTAATTTTCCAGAAGGGACATCCTAGTTACAAGTGAACACACTCACCATTTTTATTGTCAGGAAGCCAGTGGAAGACACTGAATTTTCCAGACAACTAGCAGTTTCCTTGGCTAAAATAAATAGCTTTACTATGCCAGTGAACCCTGAAAGTACAGAGTGCAGGTGTGATCCTTGTATATTCTATTTTCTGCTTAACGGTATTATTGTGTGAATGTTTGCTTTGTGGAAGGGTGAAAATACAAAGGGCAATTGTCATTTTCCTCCTTTACCTGGTATAAAATATGTATTTTAAGGTATTGAATTTCTCTTCTCATTGCCATGTGGGGATGTAATAAGTCACTCTATTTGGTTATTGTATGATATTTATAAAGAGAGTGAGGAGGCATTGAAATTTTTAGTTGGAAACTTGAAGTTTTTATGCTGCAAAAGAAAGTTTCTGCATTCTTTTTCATATATTTTAAAGGTTAGCCTTTGTGATGAATTTATTCTTACATAGTTTACATATAATTCCAATATGGATGAGCCAGATTAGCATTTTGAAATTGTATTACTGATGGAGAACTTTCACATCCTGCAATGAAGAATAGCCAGTAAGGGCACCTGGGTGGCGCAGTCCTTAAGCGTCTGCCTTCGGCTCTGGGCGTGATCCGTTGTTATGGGATCGAGCCCCACAACAGGCTCATCCACTATGAGCCTGCTTCTTCCTCTCCCACTCCCCCTGCTTGTGTTCCCTCTCTCTCTGGCTGTCTCTATCTCTGTCAAATAAATAAATAAAATCTTTAAAAAAAAAAAAAAGAATAGCCAGTAAAATAGTACTAAAAGCAGGCAAGTGTGTAGGATTAAGGAGAAGAGGAGTGGTCAACTGGGTCTTATACCAAAACTAAGTAAAATGAGGAATGTACTCAAAAAGAAAAACTGTATGATTTCACCAAGGTATTAGAGAAGTAAAATTCATGGAACAGAAATACTATGGTCACCAGGGGGGTGGGCGGTGGGGTAAAAGAGGAGTTGCTGAATGGGTGTAATTTAAGATTTACAAGATAAAAAAGTTCTGGAGGTCTGTTTCACAACAGTGAATATATTTAATACAGAACTGTACACTTAAAAATGGTTAAGATAGTAAGTTTTATGTTATGTTTTTTACCACAATAAAAAGAAAACGAGGAATGCAAATTATCAGTTAAATTTAGCCACAAAGAGATCATTAGTGACCTTGGCAAAAATGTGGTTTTATCAAGGCTGAAGGATGAGGCCCACTTGAGCTGGTTGAAGAGTGACAGGCAGGTGAGGAAATGGAGACAATGTTTCTAGAGTAAAACCTTTTATTCCCTTTGGCTGTTAATGGGGACAGAAAAACAGAAGGGGAAGGCGGTTTTGTTGGTGTTATTTTTGGGTTTTTTTGTTTTGTTTTGTTCTGGTTTTTTTTGTTTTTGTTTGTTTGTTTGTTTGTTTGTTTTAGAGAAGCTATACTATCGTATTTTTGAATGGGGACTCAAAGCATACGGTGGAGGAGAATAGAAAATGCAAAGGAGATAGATCAATTGAGCCCCTGAGAAAAAGGGAGGAGATGGAGTCCACAAGCATAAGGATCTTGCTTTTTGACAGTTGTCAGTCCTGGGGCATAGAAGGAGAGTTCTATTCCCTGTTCCTGCAGGATGGTACATTAGTAAGATGGGCAACCTCACACTTGCTTTCCTGGACAGATTGCTAGCATGGGTCCCCATCGGAAAGCATGGAAAGACACAATTGCTGAGAAAGATAATGCACAAATAGTTCTTTACTCATTTTTCCTGAGAAAAACAGGCCAAAAGACTGCAAGCTCAGCTCTCCAGACATATCTGGGAAGGATAAAGTCTTCATACCTCTCTCTGGTAAGAAATGAAGACTCACTTAAGTAACAGATGAAGCAGAGAGTTGGGCTGCTGCAGAGGTGCTGTTAATTAGAGCTTCTTCCAGTCCTAAAAGGAATAAATATTAGGGAGTGACAGAATTAGAGTAGTTTAAGATTTTCTTAGGTCTAATATTTTTAGAGGTTGGCTAAGCAAAGGGATAGGTAATCAGTGTGTGTAAGACATGGGAAACCTGCCAAGTGCATTTGTTTGGAAACTTGGAAATCTGGCTTTAGAAGGTATTTCATGAGTTATGTGAACTTTATTCCAATCAACACAGTGCATAGAGGTATTGGAAGACTGAAGTCCAGCTTACTCCCTTTTCTTACCTGTCCTCATTGTATATTAGTATGTAAACATTGATAATTCTTTATAACTACATTTTCTTTTTTTCTAGAATATTGATAATTCTTTATGTTGTAAAGGACATTTTTGGAGGTCTAGTAATTTCTTAGAGGTTGATCATGTGCCTCTTCCTGCTTAGGTAGTAATATAGTGCCTGTTTAACCTGAACTGCAATACAGTCTCCAGTCTCTAGAAGCTACAAATATTTGCTAAGAAATATATGTATATTGTGAGTGACTTCTGTATTTGAAAACAAGTTTCATTCATGCATTTATTCAACAAATATTTATTGTTTACTTTGTGGTAAGTACTTTGTTACACTTCATTTGTACCATTAAACATAATAGTCCCTGACCTCAGGGAGTTTCTAATTTAGTGACGGAGTCCAGAATTAAACAAATAACCACATGAACTATGTGATTACATTAATAACAAATAAGTTCTGTAAATAAAAGATGCAGGGTTCTTTGAAACCATATGACATGGGCAGCCTAAGGTGATGTGGGGAACTGGGTAGGCCTCCTTGAGGAGGTGACATTTAAACTGAGGGACACTTAGGAATTAGCCCAGTGAAGTTGTGGTAGAGAGGTAGGCATAAAAAGTGAGAAGTAGCAGACTATGCAGAGACCTTGAGATGGGAAGAAGCTTGACCTGTTTCAGGAAGAGATGGAAAACAAGTTGGACTGGAGCCAGCCGGAGAAAAAGAAGAGCTCTGTAAGATAAAGCGAGAGAATGGGGAGCCCAGGACCACAGTTGTCTCTAAAGCAGTACTGAAGTCCCAGCAACAGACAGGATCAGATTTGTATTGTTTAAAGTGTACTCTGGTAGCTGTGTAGAGAGGTTTTTCTCTAGACAGGGATCAGCAAACTTTTTTGTAAAGATCCAGATAGTAAATATGTTAGGTTTTGTGAGCTATATGGCCTGTCACAGCTATTGACCTCTGTATGTAGTGTGAAAATAGCCAGAGACATGTGTAAATGAACAAACCTGGCTGGGTTCCATAAAACTTTATTTATAGTTTATTAAAACTTGGTGGCCGAGGGGCGCCTGGGTGGCTCAGGTGTCTGCTTTCAGCTCAGGGCATGATCCTGGAGTTCTGGGATCAAGCCCACATCCGGCTCCTCTGCTGGAGGCCTGCTTCTTCCTCTCCCACTCCCCTGCTTGTGTTCCCTCTCTCGCTGGCTGTCTCTATATCTGTCAAATGAATAAATGGAATCTTTAAAAAAAAAAACAAAACAAACTTGGTGGCCGAAATTTGAATTTCATATAATTTTCATGTGTCATGAAATAATATTCTTCTTTTCATTTTTAAAAAACCATTTAAAACCACTCTTAGTTCATAGGCCATACAAAACCAAGTGGTGGGCTAAATTTGGCCTGATAGTCATGGTTTGCTGACCCCTGTTATAGGACTTACAGTTCTTATTCTTTTAACATTTTCTTAAGTTGTCTTAAGTTTAACATTTTTCTTAAGTTGTCTTTTTTATTTTTTCAACGCTCTGGTAAAGGTATGACCCATGCTAGATAAAAAAAAAATGGGACTATAACCTCTCCTTTTCTATTTCTTTATCTTAGTGTTACATTTTCTATTTTGAAAATCAATATAACACGACCGATATATTCTTTTTATTTTATCCACAGCCTTTTTTTTTTTTTTTTTTTTAACTACAGGCAGCTTTGTACTTCTCCTATTTATTTTTTTCCCAAAGCATTATACTTGGTGCTTTCTTCTTTCAAACCTCACACTGAGTTTTTCATCTTTTTTTTCCTGGTGATAGTTCTAAAATTTAATTCTGGCATTCAGAAGAAAAAATAGTACAGACACCAGAAAAGCAAAGTAAACAGTGAAGCAACACAGTTGCATGCAAACATTTATTGTGCCACTGGATAAAATACTTTGTTTACATAGAGATAAACAACGTGCATATTATTTCAGATCTATAAACACGGCATTCTGCCTTGAGAGGAGGTTTTTAGTTGGTTTCTTGCAGTGCCCTATTCAGGCAGCTACCCCACAAGATGCTGGAAAGCATTACGTAGTGGAAATAGTACAGACAGACCTGGTTCAAATTTCATGTGACTCTTACTAGGTGTATGATATTGGGCAACTGAATTAATTTCTTGGAGCCGAACTTCCCTGAAGCATGCAAAATACAGTCTTTTGTATTGGGACTGTGTGTGTGAGAATTCCCATCCACCTTTCTCCCCTCACATGAAGGTAGTCATGTTAAAAATTTAAAAATTGGGGGAGTGAATAGCTAATATGTGGTGGTGGTGAGGGTGTTGGTTTGGGTTTTAACCTTACTGCAGATATGAAGTTAAAACAAAAACAAAAACAAACTAGAGTATTCCCCAAAAGGAACCAGTGTACTTATAAAAGCTTGTATAGATGACAAATGTCTATACTTTTCATTAATATTTCCTTTGCCTTGTTTATTTTGCTTCTGAAAACTTAGGTTTGACAGTTCTCTGGAAGACCTACCTCAGAGTGGACCTCACCCACCTGCAACTCCTCAGGTTTTACATATTGGTGGCCAAGTAGCCACACTTTCTAAAGTAACCACTTTCTCTAGGTAGAGTTTTTTCCCTCCTGGTATGTTTTAATGCTGGTAGTGAAATTAAATGCTAAAAACTGTTTGACTAAAAAGGAACAAGTGATCATAGATTACAGAATTGACATCATTAATATATAGACAAGAAACTTTGGCACTCAGCTATGGAACACTGCTTTACACTGCTTTTGTATTTGTCTCTCTCTCTCACCTCTCTCTCTCTCTCTTTTGTTCAGATTCAAAGTTCTAATATAGAGTCAGGAAATCTATGCCTTCTATTTATTCACTGTGATTTGGAAAGTCCACTTTTTTGAGTTTGTTGTAAGTCTACTTTACAGAGTTAGAGCATTCACCTCTAAAAAAGGAGTGATAGAGATCATACGTTACAAGTGCCCACACATATTCTAAAGGTTTTCGGGTTACTTCTAAGATTTTGCAGTCTCTGCTGATACTAAATCTTTTTATATTATTATTTGTGATACAATACAGGGCAAGAAATTCATTACAATTTTCTTTTTACAGGAGAAAGACAATTTAGCTGATTTATTTTTTAGCTGATTTTTTTTATAGACTTAAGTTTCTAGTTGTTATTCACCATCACTTCCCCCAAATAGTAGCCATTGCTTGAAAGATGCAGAGTAATTGAGGAATTCAAAGATGAATCACTTGGTAACTTTGTCTTCCATGTTGCATGACACTCACGTTACCCTGCTCTGCCACTGATAGCATCTTTCTTTTCTCTTTCCAGACCCGTTCTTTCTTTTCTAGCCATTCACAATAGTTGCTAAAACATAGCCATATAGTTCAATTCAATTATAGGCTTGCAGACAAACTACACTTAATTCTGTATAATTTTAAAAAATGGCTTGCCACTGTTTCTTTAATATGCTTTCTAATGGTTTGTAAAGTTATAGTCAGTGGAACGAAGAATAATGGATTATCAAATTCTTCCGAGAGGGAGAAAAGACTTATGTCCATACGCACAGTTACAGACATCTGAGCTCTCATTAACCTGGGTTGAGTTTGGCACATAATTACTTTGTGTTGGGGGTGACCACTGTCACAAATTGTGAAAAATTAGTCATAGGATGGTGAGGATGTTCATTAATAACTTGCATGCATAAACAAGAAGGAGAGACTATAGGTTTCATGCTATGCATTTTAGACTTTCTTTTAACTTAATAAAAAAATTTCTCAAATTCAAGTTGATAACTAACTTGAAAATCATTACAGTCCTAATGATGGAGTGTTCATTTCTGTCCAGATGTTTGACCTTTTCTAAAAGACAGAAAGAAAATATTTATTATTTTAAGTCATAAGAGTTCTGAAAATGGAATTTCATACCAACATTTTTTTAGTCTTTACAGAGCCAACTGTAAATAGAAGTATAGAACATCGGTAGAACAGCTGATATTTTAGTCATATTCACTTTAACTACTATTTATTTTACAAAGGTGCTTTCCTTCCCCAAGTAGGTTTATTCTCAATATTTTTAAGTTATTTCTTGTTCCTTTCAATATGTATTGGTACTTCTGAATAGGCAGTCAGTTGTACTTGCTTCTCCTGAAAGCACAAGTCTCATTAAAATGTCAGGCTCTGGGTGTATATCATCTCTAAGGTAAAGCTCTTTATGTAGAGTCTTTTTAGAAAAATCGACATAACCTTCCTTTCTCTGATTACAGAAATTCAAACTTCATGTTTAGATTTATTTTCTACTTAGATGCTGACAAATCAATCTTCACATGTGTGTTATATATTGATTTAACTTTAAATAGGATTAGAGACTGAAGTTAAATGCATTCAAAAGCATTTGTATCTCAAAAATCAGTTTTGTGGAGGATTATATATCAAATTTTAATTTCTGAGAGAAATCATAGCAACAGTAAATAAATGACCTGAACTCTTATTATACTTCTGTATCATACCTTTTAATGTCTAAATATTAATATAAGATGGTTACTGTCTTATCTTTATTATACTGCCTCTTCTCACTTTTCTTTTTTGTTCCTCTCCTCTTTTTTTTTTCTTTCCCTACGTATCAATTTAAGCAGCTCCACAAGAAATGTGGTGACAAGTTCTTTGGAAGGTTTTCGAAACTTTTCTACCTTCTCTTCTCCTGTTAAATATAGTGCTGCAGTTCTTAGCAGTGCAGCTGCTACTGTGTCTGCTGTTCTTGCTGCAAAAACCAGGTAGAGCTGTATGTACAATGTGTGTCTTGTGTGATTCCAACACTTTTCACTGTCTTACAAGTCCCCTCAAAGCAAACATAACCATTTCAAACAGTCACAGCTCTATATGAGATCTTGGTTGTGTTGTGGACATTTTACCTATGTTGCAGACATATCCCACAATGTTTATTACTGGTTTTCTTTAAATCATCCTTTCATCTGTTTCCATTACTACCATTTATCTATGGTACTTCTGAGTTGCGTGGATTATTACATGTTGCGTGCTTATTGAGTTTTGGGTTTTTATAATTTTTAGTTTTTACATCTGGAACAGAATCAACTATCAATAGATATTTTAAGTTCTTGTTGATATTCTCTTCTCTTACAAACTGATGTATTTGAGGGTGATCTCAAGTCTAACTACACCCTCCTCTCCAAGAAAGAATAATAACTTTTTATTTTTATGAGATTTTGTTTTTACATAATTTCTAGTAGTCTTTATAAAGCTTTATATGCTTTCTAAAAGATTGTCTCAACCAGTTTTAGTGAAAATTTAGTCAATTCTATATTAATGAGTAAAATAATAGAATACTCAGACCTTCTTTTCATCCTCTTTCTACTGCTTTGCTCCTTCTGCCTGTCTGTAAAATGTCTCTATCTTTTTCTGGAAATGTTTCAAATCAGACTGTAAAGACTACTTTCTGCTGTTGGTCATGTGATTTTTCGACTTACAACTCTTTCTAAATGCTCACCAGGCTCTCCAGTCCTGATAAATATCACTCACTCCTGGATGCACTTTGCATCAGCCCTGTTTCCAGGCCTTTAGCTTTTTCATACCTCCAGTCCTCGAGGAAGTCAACTGGCTCTATCCATGTTAAGAAAATAAGGTACCGTGGAGCAGATTTCACAGTGGTGGTTTGCTCTAAGAGATACTGCTTTCTGTAACACCTAACTACTATATTAACAAGCCAGATGAGAAAGTCCTATGGTGGATTTGTGTTCAGTTTTAAATTAACTGTAAATTCAGTGTGATGCTAATGGACAAGCATGTTGTTTTAAATGATCATTAACTGCCCTTTTAACCCTTTGTGACATCTTTTATTAGCACACTCGATGTTTAGTATGAAGTTATGAGTAATTGTGCGAGTATTTAAATTACAGTATAACCATTTCATTGCATGGACGGTAGCTATACTAGAATAATCAAATGTTTAGTAAGACATACCTTTATATCTTTTGAAAAAGTAAAAAAGAATAATAAAATAATTCATTTTGATTGGCTACTACTGTCTTATAGTTCTTAAATATGAGGGTTTTGGGCAAACAACTTAATTTTCACTGTGTCTGGGAAATTCTAAAACACAAAATTAATTTTTCTCCTAAACTTAACAATTAATGCCAAAAGTTATTAGGCCTAATATAAAAAATAAAAATACCCCAAGTGTTCATGAAAGATATAATCTTAATGAAATAACTGTTTAAAATCATTTCTGATGGAATGTAAAATTAATGGCAGAGTGTACAACTATGACTATAATTAGTAAAAGCCTGATATGACATAGGCTATCTGCTGATCATGTGTTCGTATTCTCTTCACTGTTACAGAGGTTTTCAATATACTTCATTATAATTCTGAGTAACTTTTAAAGGAAATGTTTAAATAGGGAGAGAGATCATTGTACGTTTTTCTCTAAGGAAAAAAGATACTCGAAATTATTTTATATTTGTGGAATTGTGTTAATAGAGCAGAAATCTTTCTTCATCAGGGCTAAGTCTATACAGAGACAGGTTACTGACCACACTTGGGATAAAAAAATCTCTTTGAGGACCCAATGGCATGCTCACATCTTCTCCCCAGAAAAGTACCTTTTGCATTTTTTAAAAACTAAATGGCCTGTGGTATGTTTCGATGGGTATCAAATGGAGATGGGATAGGAAAAAGTGGAGATAGGATGGAGAAAAATACCAGTTGTGTGAGAATACCCCGTCTCCATTAGTGCATGGTCATTCAGCTCTTATCTTTATATCCCAGTAAGTTATTTTGCACTCATTGTTTAATAAAAAAAAAAGAGCAGCATTAAAATTCTTGCAAACCTTGCTTGATTGGAGAATTTTAATGTTTTTCATTTATCATTGTGAAACCAAGGACAATTTTGTAACACTTTTGTACATAACCCTTACATGCAGAGCTGTCTGTCTTTAAGTAGAGATAAATTACTCTGAAGGGAATGAATCGAGTGTTCCCTTCAAATCAACATTTGGTTGTTTAAATAAACTTCTTGTTTTAAAAAAAGGCGTGCCTGCAGTTAGGGACTGATTGATGCTATCCATGGACCCGCTTATAGAATGGGTGTTAGTAGCCATTATCATTACTTTTTATTAACAGCAATAGGCACAAACTAAATATATTTTGGTATTTGGGAAAGGGAAATGATTTTTGACAGGTAAGCGAGTTGGCATTCTGGAAAGCAGGAACTGTGGGTTTCCTGAGAAGACCTTTTAAATTTTAAATTTAGAAAAAATATATATGAGTCATGTTTTCAGAAAGAAGATACCAATTTAAGTAATCGTGCCATACTATATTAGTAAATTAGTCATTAATTAAAATATTTTTGCTGTTAGTGATTATTGTAATGTTTTATTCCAAAATATAAAATAATAAAGCCAATATCTTTATTAATTCTTTAATCTTTAGTACATGATATCTGTTGTTTATGTATTTTCTTTAAATAGTAGCTAATACTAAAAATTAGGCAAAAAGATGTTAGCTCTTTTAGAGACCTAGGCATTATAATTTAGATATGTGATTGTCTCAGTAAATCTTAATATCCTTCCATTCCTACATTAAATGTTTTAAGTAAATAGAGATCTATTTCTCCTGAGAATGTTGAACTCTGCTCATCATCCTGAACTTAAATATAAATGGAACAACTTTCTTGCTTACAATTTAGAATTTTTTAAAGTCTTTATAATCTGCTGCACACACTTTGTGTCTAAGAATACTGTTTAAGATTTAAACATCTAGGCCTTTTGGGAGAGAATATATAAAGACTATGTCCAAAGGATACAATAAAAAAAATGTACATATGTATAGGTAAAAATTGAAGTGTAAAAAGAGACTCTCCATTGTTTGGGGGAATGTAGGATCTTTCAAAATTCTGTGGACAGATTTTCAATTTTTTTTCTCTCTCTGTGCTTAGCATAGAACCAAGTACTTTACTTGTATTACATGTATTATCTCATTGTGTTTCATTTAATCCTAACAATAACTTTGGAATAAAAGTAGTATTTTCATCTGATTTTTACCGACAAAGAAACGTTATCAACTTCAGGTAACTTACCCAAAGTCACAGTAAAGTCCTCAGCCTCAGTTTATAATGTAGTGCAGGAAACAAGATACATAAAGAAGTTATTTTTTTAAAAACCCTGGCTATTACAAGTTGAAATTTAACTATATGTGATGCATTTAATATGTGTCATGAACTGAAGGAAGGAGAGTCTCTACTTCTAGAAGGTTGATTAAATAAAATGTATTAATTATTCAGTATGGTACACGGTGCATGATGGATACTATTTTTACTACTGTTGTTAATTATAGATGATATCTGGATGTGTGCAGAGGGAGAGTGGGGGAGGTGCCTTCCATGTAGAACTGGATAAATATGGAGAATTGTGGACAGAGAGAAGATGTTTCCAGCATATAATTTGTATCGCAAAGTGGGAGGAGATAATGATTAGACAGGTAGATTGTAGCTATATCTTAGAAGGCTTTGAATG